>NW_006205663.1:664634-676182 GCF_000334495.1 Tupaia belangeri chinensis
TTATATATATATATATATATGTATATATATATATATATTTCTTTTTCATAAGAAGGCATACAAATGGCAAATGAGTCTATGAAAAAATTCTCAACATCATTAACCATTGGTGAAATGCATACCAAAACCAAAATAAAGTATCACCTCGCCCCAGTTATAGCCCTTATAAAAACAAAGAACAGGGATCAGCAGATGGCATAATGGTTATATCAGTGGACTCTCAAGTAGACAACTGTGGTTTGAGTCCCAGACCTGGCAACTTAAAACTCATGCCAGGTGTGTGTACGTACTTGCCCAACATCCTAAGAGGAGAATGGAGGAGAAAAAATTATGGCATGGCCATTCCCCCTAGGGAGTGATTTCTTGCTTACTGTCTCACTCAGTCTCTCCAGCAAGCAAACACACCCTATAACAAAAATCTCTTGAAAAAAAAAAAAAGAACAACAAATGCTGAAAAAAGGAGAACTCTTGGTCATAGATAATGGAAATGTAAATTAGTACATTTATTATGGGGAAAATATGGTGACTCTTCCAAAAAAAAAAAATATATATATATGATATTCTGACAGTAGTTAAGTCTTTCTATCTGTAATAACCTGAATGTTAACAGATTAAATTTACCAAATAAAATCAATAGTACAAAATAATGAGAAAATTCAGAATTATTTGGAATTTGAGTAAACATTCTTCTACATAATGTTAAAATGAGAGGTTCAAGGAAAAGTTAAGTAACTATTTTGAATTGAAATGAAATGAAAATACAAATTGTAAAATTTTCAGGATGCAGTTAAAACAATGCTTAGGATTAAATATTTATTTTAGAACACCAGAACGATAGAGAAGGGACCAGCATTGAGTGTTAATGGATTAAATTCACCAATTAAAAGAAGCAGATGTGTCAAATGAATAAAAAAAGGATCTTTCTATATACTGCTTACAAGAAATATATTCTGGATGAAGACATACATTGATTGATACTAATACACAGAAAAAAATTTATTTCATGCTAACAGAAACCAAAAGAAGACTGGAGTTGTGATACTGATATCAGACAAAATAGAATTCAAGATGAAAATTGTAGAAAAGAGACAAGTAAGGTCACTATATAGCTTTACAAGGAGAAATTCTCTAAGAAAATATAACAATTATAAACATTTATACACCCAACACTGGGGCACCCAAATACATGAAAGAAAGACAGCTACATCTAAGGAGAGAAACAGATTGCAGCAAACCAATTGTTGGGGATTTTAAAATTATTTATTATTAGTATTTATGCATTCAGTTGCTATACATCATTTAGATTGTAAAGAGAATTTACCCAACGTGATATACACCTCAGACTAGTCCAGTTGAGAATACTATACATGTCATCATTGACAGGTTATAAACTGTATCTTTGTCCCACAAATGTCTTACCTCTATATTTTTCCCCAAACTTCTTGCACTATGCTTTTCTCCTTTCCCACTCTCCTTCCACTTTGTCCCCGGTGTCTATAACAATTTTCAATGCTTTTATGTCCTCCAGTCTTTCAGTTTCTACCACAGATTGAGGACAGTCGGTATATGTTAAGTGGAGACATACAATGTCTCTGTTTCATAGCCTGACTTACTTCACTCAGTAATAAATCTTCCATATTCATCCACTTTCTATCAAATGCCAGGGTCTTTTTATTTATTTATTTATTTTTATTTATAGCTGAATGGTATTCCATGGAGTATTTCTGCCACACTTTTTAAATCCATTCATCTGTTTGTAGACATTTAGGTTGCTTCCATGTCTTAGTAATTGTGAATAATGCTGAAATAAATGTAAATGTGCAAGTGATTTTCGGAAGGAGCACTCTCCTCCTGTACTTTGGGTAGAAACCCAGGAGTGGAAATGCTGGATCATATGGTAGTTCTATTTGTAGTTCTTTTAGGAACCTCCATATTGTTCTCCACAATAGCTGGGCCAATTTACATTCCCACCAGCAATCAGTTTCTGTTTTCATGAAATGACTTACATTTGACCTGCATCTCCCTTATGATGAAGGATGTTGAGCATTTTTTCTTATGCTTTTTTGTTGTTCGTATGTCTTCCTTAGAGAGCTGGTTTTTTCGGCTAATTTTCCTATCTTTTAATTGGATGGATCGCTCTTTGTCAGATAAGCCTCTGATAACCATATATTCTGGTTATCAGCCCCTTATCTGAGGTACAGTTTACAAAAATATTATCCCTTTCTGGTGGTTGTTGATTCACACTAATTATTTTGTCCTTTACTGTGCAGAAACTTCTTAATCTAATGTAATCTCACTTGTTTATTTTGGGGATTATTGCCTGTGCTTTGGGGGTCTTACTTAAGAAATCTTTACCTACCCCAATGCCTCCCAGAGTTTCCCCAGTATTTTCCACCAATAGTCTTATAGTTTGAGGTCTTACATATAGACCTTTCATGTACTTTGTGTTGATTTTTGTTAATGGTGAGAAGTAGGGGTTCAGATTCCTCTTTCTGAAGGTGGATACCCAGTTTTTCCAACACCATTTGCCAAAGATGTTTCCCTTTTCCCACGGGATTTACTGATATCCTTTGTCAAAGATTGTTGGGGATTTAAACATCCCACTGTCACCACTGGACATGTCATCTAGACAAAATACAAAGAGAGACACAGGAGTTAGATATCATAAACAAAATGAACCTGACAGACTTTTATAGGAAATTTCACACATTTTTCTCAGCCCCAAAGGAAACATTTTCAAACACTGATCACAAAACAGGGCACAAAAAAGCCTTTACATATTTTAAAGTAGAGGAACTATATTGAGCATCTTTTCCAATTACAATGGAATTAAAGTTGAAATCAATAACAAAAGAAGCCTTCAGAAATGCACAAATACATGGAAACAAAACAATTTACTCCTGAACAACTTTGAAACTATTGAAGGAATCAGAATGGAAATCAAAAAATTCTCAAAACAAATGATAACCAAAATACAACTTTCCATAATCTTTGAGACACAGAGAAAGAACTCTTAAGAGGCAAGATTATAGCAGTTTGTGTTCACAAAAAATAATAAATAAAAAGGCAAATAAATAACCGAATATCTCATATCAAGAAACTGTAAAGGCAGCAATAAAAATAGGGAATTCAGAAATAAACCACAAAACATACTACCAATTTATTTTTGACAAAGAATCTAAGACAATAGAGTGGAGAAAATAAAGTATTTTTGGCAAATAATCATCTAAGACAATCCAGTGGAGAAAATAAAGTATTTTTGGCAAATAGTAGTGGAAGATCTGGACATCCACCTGCAGAAACATGAAACTGGATCTCTTTCTTTCTCATCATCAGCAAAAAATTATCTCAGAATGGATCAGGATATAAATATTAAGCCACAAACTGTAAAAATGCTTGTGGAAAAGACAGGGGAAACATTTGAAGACATTGGAGTAGGCAAAGAGTTCTTAAATCAGACCTGTAAAGCACAGGCAACAATGCCTAAAGTAGACAAGTGGAATTACATCAAGCTAAGAAGCTTCTGCACAGCAAAGGAATCAATAAATAGAGTATTAAGACAACCCACTGAATAGGAGAAAATGTTTACAAACTACATCTGAAAAGGGATTGATAGCCAGAATATATAAAGAAATCATGCAGCTCCACCCAACCAAAACCTAATAATCTAATTATAACATGGTCAAATGAACTCAACATACAGATATCAAAGGAAGACATATAAATACCCAGAAAGCTTATGAAAATATGTATAAGGTCTCTTACCGTAAGTATACTACAAATCAAAACCACAATGAGGCATCACTTAACACTAGTCAGAATGGTTATGATAAAAACAAAAATAATAAAAGGGAATAAAGAACAGGTGCTGGTGAGGTTGTGGAGGAAGGGGAACCTTTCTTCACTGCTGGTAGGAATGTAAACTGATATAGTTATTGTGGGAAAAAATATAGAGATTCCTCAAAAACTTTCAAATAGAACTATGTTATTACTCAGTAATCCAACTCCTTGATATTTACCCAAAGGACAAGAAAACAGAAAGACACTTGCACACACAAATTATTGCAGCATTATTCACAAGAGCCAAGACATGGAATCCAACCATGTACCCTGTAACTGATGACTGGATTTTAAAATATATGGCACACATATATTATGGAGTACTAGTCAGCCATGAAGAACATGACTCTGTCATTTGATACAAAGTAGATGAATATATATTATTTAATGCTAAATGAAATAAGCCAGACTAAAAGACAGCAGTTGTGTGTTCCCACTCAATATATACCAAACCTCTGCACTCTGGCAGAAATTGAAATATTCAAAGACATTATAATACAGAGAATAAATGTAGATACAAGAGTCTGTATGGGAAGAGGGTTAATGATGGGTAGGTAAGAGAGTCTCAGGAAAAAATGCTTAGTAGACACAAATGTGTAAGGTTCTATGTTGAAAAAGAAGTATATGGTAATATCTTTGATGTGATTATCACTTACTGCATGCACTCTTTGAAAACCACATTTATGCCATAAAAATGTACAACAAATATAAAAAAGAAATTTTTAAATATTTAAATCAGGATGAAAATCAGATTTCTAGGAGCCAGCAGGTGGCATGGTGATTAATGCACTGGATTTCCACATGACTTACTGTAGTTCAAGTCCCAGACCTAGTGGCTTGAAAACCATGCTGGGCACATGTGCATGCATGTCCAAAATCCCATGAGGAGAATGGAGGAGAAAGCATTGTGTTATGGTCATTCCCTCTTGGGAGATGATTTCTCACTTCCCATCTTTCCCTGTCTCTCTCTCTGTCTCCCTTTGGTGAGTATATGCACCCTATGACAAAAACCTAAAAGAAAAATGAACAAAAACAGATTTCTAAATTTTTACCTTAAGAAAACTGGGACAACAAAGGATAGTTGATTATGCCCAAAACAAGAAGAAGAAAGGAAATAACAAAGATAATCAGGGAAAAACTGAGTGAAATTAAAACAATATGAAAAACCAAATAAGGCAAACAGAATTCTTGGAAATTATCAATAAACTGATAAAGAAGAAAATTTCAGTTTATCAAACTTACTAAGAAAAAAAGTAGAAATACATAACCAACATCAGGAATAAAAGAGGAGATTTCACTATTAGTCGTAAAGACAATAAAATATAAATAGGGTTCTATTCTATACCCTTCAATTTGACAACTTAGATTAAACTAATTCCTTTAAAAAACTACAAACTACCATAATCTCAGTCAAGGAGAAATTGCATGCATAGTCCTATATTGAATCCAGAAAACATTCTACAAAAAAAAGTACAGGTCCAAGTAGTTTCATTGTTAAATTCCACTAAACAATGGCCAAAAAATATCTATTTCAGAAAATAAGAGAGAAAGGATGATTCTCAACTCATTGTAGAAGTTGATTGCCCTGATAGTACCCCATACTAGAGAAAGACTTTACAAGGATAAAAAACCCAAAACTGTCATCCTTCATTAAAATAGACAAAAACATCTTTGACTGCATATTAGCAATTATATTCAGGAATATATAAATATATAAAGTACCATACTAAGTGGAACTCATCCAAAGAACGGAAAGTTGATTCTACATTTCAAACATAACCAATGGAATTTATTAGGTTAAAAATTTTTTCTTGATGGGGACCAGCAGTTAGCGTAATGGCTATGTCGCTGGACTCCCAAGTAGGCGACCGTGGTTTACGTCCCGAACCCAGTGGCTTAAAACTCATGCCAGGTGCGTGTGCGTGCATGCCCAAGGCCCTGAGAGGAGAATGGAGGAGAAGGGATTGTGGCATGACCATCCCCCCGGGGGTGATTTCTCTCTTTATGTCTCTATGTCTCTCTCTGTCTGTCTGGCGAGCACACGGGCCCTATAGCAAAAACCTCTCCAAAAAATAAAAAAAAAAATTCTTGAGAAAGATTTTTGTTATAGGGCACATGTGCTGACCAGAGAGCCAGAGAGCCAGAGAGAGAAAGCAACAGAAAATAAGAAATCACACACACAGGGAAGTTAGCCCTGCCACAATCCCTTTTCTTCCATTCTCTTCTTGAAATTTTGGACACGCACATACACATGCCCAGTATGTTTCAAACCACCAGGTCTAGGAATCAAACTATGGTTGACTATTGGGACCAGCAGGTAGCATAATGGCTATGTCGCTGGACTTCCATGTAGTTGACAGCAGTTGGAGTCCTGGACCCGGTGGCTTAAACTCATTCTGGGGACAGGTGTGTGCATGCCCAACATTCTGAGAGGAGAATGGAGGAGAAGGGATTGCAGCGTGGCCATTGCCCCTGAAGGGGTGATTTCTCGCCTTCTGTCTCTGTCTCTCTTCATGGTGAGAGCACGCGCCCTGTAGCAAAAACCTCTCAAAAACAAAAACAAAAACAAAAACAGTGGTTGACTAGGTGGTAGTGCAGCACCTTAACTGCTATGCCACCTGGCTAGCCCCCAGATTAACACACACACACACAACCATAGACATATATATGTGACTATCTCATTAGATGAAGCAGAAACATAATAAAAGTTAATATCCATTCATAATTTTTAAAACCTCTCAAAAGATAGAACCGAAGGGCATATTTTTTACCTGATAAAGCTTATCTAAAAATTATTTAAATCCGGGACCAGCAGTTAGCATAATGGCTATATCGCTGGACTCGCTTGTAGTCTACCAAGGTTCGAGTCCCGGACTCAGTGGCTTAAACTCATGCTGGGCACATGTGCATGTGTGCCCAAGATCCTGAGAGGAGAATGGAAGAGAAGGGATTGCTGCGTGGCCATCCTCTCTGGGGGGTGATTTCTTGCTTTCTGTCTCTCTGTTGCTCACTGTCTTTCTGGAAAGTGCACACTCCCTATAGCAAAAACCTCTCAAAAAAAATTCAAAGCCTAACTTACTAACTATAGTTAATGTTGATATACGGAATGCTGTACCCTTATAGTGATAGACAAGAATGTCTTATCTTATTACTCGTACTTGGTACATACTGAATTTTATTTATTTATTTATTTAGAGAGATTTTCGCTATAGGGCGAGTGCACTCGCCAGACAGACAGAGAGAGACATAGAGACAGAAAGCGAGAAATCACCCCCCAGGGGGGATGACCATGCCACAATCCCTTCTCCTCCATTCTCCTCCTGGTATCTTGGGCACCCACGCACATGCTCCCAGCACGAGTTTTAAGCCACTGGGTCCGGGACGCGAACCACGGTCGACTACGTGAGAGTCCAGTGACATAGCCATTACACTAACTGCTAGTTCCTTATTTATTTATTTTGTTAGACAGATATTTTTGCTACAGGGCACATGGGCTCACCACAGAGACAGAGACAGAGACAGAGAGACAGAAAGTGAGAAATCACCCCCCAGGGGGAATGGCCATGCTACCATCCCTTCGCCGCCATTCTCCTCTCAGGATCTTGGGCATGCAAGTAGACACACCTGGTGTGAGTTTTAAGTCACCCAGTCCAGGACTCATACTATAGTTGACTACACGGGAGTCTGGCGTTGTAAACATTATGCCATCTGCTGGTACCTATGGTGAGATGTTTTGTTTTGTTTCGTTTTTGTTATAGGGCACATGCACTCACCAGATAGAGACTGAGAGATTGAGAGAGGAAGTAAGAGATCACCCAATAGAGGGGATGGTCACAAAATTATCCTTTCTCTCATTCATTCTCAGGATTTCAGGCACACACAGAAACATGCAGTCTGTGTGATTTTCAAGCAGCCTGGTCTGGAGCTGGAACTGCAGAATTGGCCATCTGGAATACAGCTGGCTTAATCTCCATACCAACTGCTGGTCCCATATAGAGTGTTTTAATCAATGACATAGGCAAGAGAAAGACAAGGCACACTGATAGAAAAGGAAAGAAGGAAGTAAACTATTTATATTTACAGATGACATAACTTTCTATTTTAAAAATTCCAAAAATTCAGCTACAACTTTCCCAGAGTTCATTCAATTTGCAGGGCAACATCAATATATAGCAGTAATTTGCATTTCTATGTACTTATAATCAATGTAAAGCAAAAATAGCATTTACAGTAGCAGAAAAGTTTCAAATACTTAAGTACAAATAAAACAAAATGTATGCAGGGTGTGTATGGTAGAAACTATAAAACACTGATTAAAGAAAGAAGAAAATTTTAAAATCACCATTAAAATACTACAGAAATAAGTGTTACAGGCATGAGTCACTGATAAATGCTAAAATGCATGGGTGAACATTTAGGAAAGAAAGAATATTTTCATAGTGTCAAAATATCTTCCCCAAAGTATAAATTACAAATTATGAAACAGAAACTTTATGCAATGGAGAGCCTTTACTGACACCATTTAACCAAGGTTAACATGACGTATAATAAGACATATTGATAGCATGTACTTCTCCTGTGATGTACTGGTCACATGACCACTCCAGTATTCTTCCCCATAATGAATAACCTCGATATCATCATACAAAAAAATCAAACCCAAATTAAGAAACATCCTAAAAAATAACTGACCAGTGCTTTGAAAAATGTCAAGATAATGAAAGATGATGGAAAACTGGGAATTTATGACACCCTGGAGGAGATTAAGGAGACAATGTAAAAAGAAATGTGGAATACTGGATTGGATCTTACAACAAAAGACAAAATCAACAGTAAAACAAAAATAAACAAAAACAAGTGTGGAAAAACTGGTGATATCTAAATAAAGTCTGCCATTCAGTTAATAGAATTATACTAATTTCCTCTTTTGTTTAAGAGGTTTTTGCCTTAGGATGCCTGTCCTCAACAAAGAGAGAGATAGAAACAGTGAGAGAGAAAGTGAGAAATCACTTCCTGGGGGATGGATACACTGCAATCCCTTTTCCATTTTCTTCCTGTTATCTTGGGCATGCAAGCACATGCGATCAGAATGATTTTCAAGCCAATGGGTCTGGGACTTGAACCATGGTCTGCCATGTGAGAGTTCAGAGAAGTAAGTGCTACATCATCTGCTTGCCCTGGTACTAATTTCTTAATTTTGATAGTTTTATTGTGGATTAGTAAAATGCTGATGAAAGAAAGTTAGGTGAAGGGTTTATGGGGACTGTATCTGAAAATTTCTCTAAGTCTTAATTCTTTCTATGTAAAAATTTAAAGGAAGTTTTAAAATGGACAGAGTCCACTTTTTGGGAGAGCATCCACAAAAACACCTATGGATAATTGAAACAAATTTAAATACTTAAAACCTATAGCATAAGTCTAAATATTTGAATAATGAGAATGAAAATATCAGGCAGCAGTTGGCATGGTGGTTAAGGTGCTGGGCTCTCACACGGGTGATGATGGTTCAGGTCTCGGACCTGGTGACTTGCTTTCTCACTTTCCCTCTCTCTCTGGTGAGCACATGTACCTTATAGCATATTTTAAAATAATAAATAATTCTTTGAAAAAAAGAATGGAAATATCTTCAGAAAAAATTTAAAATAGGGACCAGCAGTTGGCGTAATGACTATGTTGCTAGACTCCCATGTAGTAGACCACAGTTCAAGTCCTGGACTTGGTGGCTTAAACTCATGCCAGTTGTGTGTGTGTGCATGCCCAAGATCCTGAGATGAGAATGGAAGAGAAGGGATTGTGGTGTGGCCATCCCAGCTGGGGCGTGATTTCTCACTTTCTGTCTCTCCATCTCTCTTTGTCTTTCTGGAGAGTACACTCACCATACAGCAAAAGCCTCTCCAAAAATTTTTTCTTTAAATAGAAATATAATAGCTTATTTTCATAATTCAGCTCTTAGCAGCCACAATTTATTTTTTTCTTTCTATGAATTAGACTCTTCTTAATTTATATATATATATATATAAAATCATGTTGTAGATTTTAATTATATACAATTTTATTTATCTAGTATACCTCAATAAAGCTGAAACATTTTTAAATTGTCAAGAACCTCTCCCATAAGAGAGAGAAAATTTATTTCTCCAAGTCACACAGCTAGTCAAAGAATCATGATTTCAAAAAAATTTTCTAATTTGACATTTCATGTACATTTTACTAACCAAATAATAACCAGATTAATTTTTATTTTATTTTATATTTTCAATCACTGTACATCAGCTTATAAAGTGAATTTTCTCAGCATGAACACGCGCATATTAGTCCAGTTAAAGATATTATCATAAGTGTTATCAACAGATAGTTTTCCATATTTGCTTTCCTTAATGTTTTGATTCTTTTTCTCCTTACTCTCACCCTCTCCCATTTCTCACCCTCCTCCCACACTGTCTCTAGTATCTGTAATTTTTCTCCATGCTTTTATGTCTTCTAATCTTTCAGTTACTACCATAGAGTGTGGACATTTATCATATATTAAGTGTGGGACATACAATGTCTCTCTCTTTCATTCCTTTGCTTAGCAGTAAATCTTCCATATTCATCTACTTTCTATCAAATGCAAAGCTGCTGTTTTTTTTTTTGTAGACGAATAGCTTTGCAAAGCTGCTGTTTTTTTTTTTGTAGCTGAATAGTATTCCATAATGTATATGTGCCACATTTTTTAATCCATTCATCTATACCTGGACATTTGGTTTGGTTCCATGTCTTAGAAATTGTGAATAATACCACAATAAACATGGAAGTGCAAATAATTTAGGTAGATACCCAGGAGTGGAATTGCTGGGTCATATGGTAGTTCTATTTGAAGGTCTTTGAGGAGCCTTCATGTAGTTCTCCACAGTGGCTTTACTAGTATACCTTTCCATCAATAGTGTAGGAGAGTTCCATTTTCACCACAGCCTCACCAGCACTTATATATATATATTTTTTTTTTCGAGAGGTTTTTGCTATAGGGCATGTGCGCTCACCAGAAAGACAGAAAGAGACATAGAGATAGAAAGTAAGAAATCAGCCCCCAGGGGGGATGGCCACACCACAATCCCTTTTCCTGTATTCTCCTCTCAGGATCTTGGGAACGCACGCACACGCGCCCGGTGTGAGTTTTAAGCCACGGGGTCCGGAACGCGAGCTGTCAACTACATTGGAGTCCAACGACATAGCCATTATGCTAACTGCTGGTCCCATATATATATATTTTTTCATTTTAACCATTCTGACTGGGGTTA
The DNA here is from genome assembly GCF_000334495.1 of Tupaia belangeri chinensis. Lineage (NCBI taxonomy): Eukaryota > Metazoa > Chordata > Mammalia > Scandentia > Tupaiidae > Tupaia > Tupaia belangeri. The sequence continues at coordinate 675,752 of NW_006205663.1, forward strand.
GGTGGCATCTCACTGTGGTTTTAATTTGCATTTTCCTTATGATAAGGGATATTGAACATTTTTTTTCATATGCTTTTTGGCTGTTCATGTTTTCCTTCATATGTCTGTTCAGATAAATTTTTCATCTTTTAATAGGGTAGATCATTTTTTTTCCAGGTTAAGTTGCTTTAGTTCCTTATATATTCCAGTATATCCCTTATCTGAGGTACAATTTGTAGATATATTATCCCATTCTGAGGGTTGCTAATTCACTCTTAATTATTGTTTATTTTGTAGGAGCTTTTCATTCTGATGTAGTCCAATTTGTCCATTTTAGGGATTTTTTGCCTGTGCTTTAGGAATCTTTTTTTTTTTTTAGAGGTTTTTTTTTTTTTTTGGGTATGTTCGCTTGCCAGAAAGACAGAGAGAGACTGAAAGTGAGAAATAACCCC
>NW_006205663.1:676196-680058 GCF_000334495.1 Tupaia belangeri chinensis
TGGATGGCTACACTGCAATCCCTTCTCCTCCATTCTCCTCTCGGGATCTTGGGCACGCACGCACATGCACCCGGAGGAGTCTTATTTAAGAAGTCTTTGCCTGCTCTGATGTCTCCAATAGCTTTCCTTGTGTTATCCACCAGTAATTTTCTGTGTTTGAGGTTTAGATCTTTAATTCATTTTGAGTTTGTTTTTGTTAATGAGAGATAGGGGTCCAGTTTAATTTTTCTGCAAGTAGATACCCAGGTTTTCCAACACCATATAACTAAAAAGATTTTCTTTTCCTCACTGAAATTACTGGTTTCTTTTGTCAAAAATGTATATTGTTGGTTTGATATGCTGTATGTATTGAAGTATGGTAGTTCTTGGCCAATGTCTTCTTATATAGTAACTCACAGTAGTTTTTTGTTGTTATTGTTGTTGTTAATATGCTTGCAAGCTTAAGAAAATAACTTTCCCACAACTAAAGGAAAAATTAAAGTCGATAAAAATCAACTCTTCAATGATGATACTCTGAAATCACATTTAAAGATAGAACTTTGTCTTGCTTTAATTTTGAGAATATCATTTGCAGTGAGTGTTTGATATCTATTTGTTTGTTATATTTGTATTCTATATGAAGGCTTAAATTTTAATATTTAAGTTTATAGATTTCTTATCCAGGGCTTGAGCATTAGGGCATAGATATGTTTATATTTATTCATTAGTACATTGCTAATTAAAAATGTGTTTCATTAAAGTTGTAAAAAAAAATACTTGGAGGGAGAATGAACACATTGAAATTAAGGACCCTTAGGCTATAAAACAACTTCACCAGTTGAGCTGTTAAAACTAATGTGGGCAGCAAGAGTGTCAAAATTATCTATCACTTGCTACAGTGTATGATATGCAAAATAAAGTGTACATGTCAGGTGTGGCAGGTAATGTTAAATAGTATTTTTATAACTCAGACTATATATAGGGATTTGAATTACTTGGCTTTTGTCTAGTTTTTTGGATTGTAGTATCATAACTACACATGATGCACTTTCTGACTATAAAATTGGGTCAATTGCCACTTTCAATTTTTTAGTATTGGGTGCTAAAGTTAGTAATAGTAAATGTTCTCTTTTGAGTCACAATCCTTCAAGGAAAAGCTAATTTATTATCTCTATCCTTCATATAGCCCTTGCATGTGCTGTGAAATAGGTGGATTTTGCCTTTAACACTGTTGTATATTTTTATGAATTTTGAAGCCCCTCTATTTCCTTTATGTCTATGTTTTCCAGTGCTCTCAAGTTGCCTTTGCCTTTACTAATTCCCCCCAAAGTACTGTCTCCTTGCTGATTACATATGCCAGGTATTATTCATGCTCCAGAATTGCATATATATTCTTCTTGTATCTGACTTTCATAACTATTATTCTTCAGCTTGTGAGAACTAGGATAGGTTTTTGTCTGTAGTTATTAGAAGTCAGAGGAATATAAGTTATTACCCCTAATCATTCTATAATAGAGGATGGTTTCTAACCCAGAATAACATTTGGGTATGATGACTGAACAAATAAAACAGTAAAAAGATCTGCAATTCAAACAAGTTTAAAAGGAGCCTATTGAAAAAGTAGAAATCAATCTTCCTGATCATAAAAATTATAAAATCCTGCAGAGAAAGAAACAGATTAAAAGTCAAGAGACCTTGGGCATCACCAGTGGACAAATATAAAAAATAAAAACAAACAAACAAAAACAATGGCAATTTAATGTAGGAGAGAAATCTATTAAAGTGTTTAATTCCTGTGTTCACTTGTACATTATCAAATACATATTAATCACTTATGTTTTATGCTAAATGCCAGGGGTGAATGGTGGGTTAAGTCAAACACAGTTACTGTCCTTATGAAATTTACTATAGGTTGGGAGAAACAAATTAATATAATACATATTATATTACATGTATAATATGTATATTTTTATGACATAGAGATGCATAAGTTAAGAAAGAAACAGAAATACATTTACCTTTAGAAAGCTAAGGAAAGTCTTTTCTGTGAAGGTGATGTTGAAGCTGATAAATGTTAAAATCAGTAATTGTGAAGATTAAAGGATATGTAAAGTAAATAAAGCTGATGGAAAAATGAATGGTTGGTACAAAAGATAAGATATAGACTTGTCTGACTGCAGTAGAGACGGCAAAAGAGACAGTATTCAAATGAAATCTAAGGAGAGTTAAACCACACAGGACTTTATATATTATAATAGTAATTTTTTTTTGATAAGTTTTTTTTTTCCACTATAGGGTGCGTGTGCACGCCAGACAGAGAGACATAGAGACAGAAAGCGAGAAATCACCCCCCAGAGGGGCTGGTCATGTCGCAATCTCTTCTCCTCCATTCTCCTCTTGGGATCTTGGGCACCCATGCACACGCACCCGGCGTGAGTTTTAAGCCACCGGGTCGGGGACGTGAACCGCGGTCGACTACGTGGGAGTCCAGTGACATAGCCATTACGATAACTGTTGGTTCCCTCTAATAGTAATTTTTTAAATGCTATTTTATTTCTTAACAATAGACCGTCATTGAAAGAACTCATGGGTGAATAGTACAACTAAAATTTTATTCATGAGCAAAAAAGTAACTAGGATGTACAGAATGGCAGAAGTAGAACATAGTGATAATATTCAAGAGATATTTTGGCAATAGCAGGAAGCTGGACAAGCAGTTGAGGAAAGATGAAGTGACTATGGTGATTTATAGGTTTCTTAATAAAATAATTCATGGCTACCTTTTTTCAATTAGTCATTCACAACTCTCCCAGAGCTCCTCTGCACACACAGTCTAAGACATGATACTTAAGTGAATTATGTCCTTCATACATTTACTTCTATCTAAAAATTAATTAAGTAAGATAAAATTATCATTCAAATTTCAGAAAAAAATAAGGATATATATATATATATGTTTTTTATTTGCCATAGGATGCATGCACTTGCCAGAGAGATAAAGACAGAGATGATGAGAATAAAAGTAAGAATCACCTCCCTAAGGGAATGGTCATGCCACAATTCCTTCTTTATCATCTCTTGGAATTTTGGGCATGCACATATATGCTTCCAGTGTGATTTGCAAGATGCCAGGTCCAGGACTCAAATCACAGTTCTCTCTCTGGGAGTCCAGTCCTTAACCACCATGCCACTTGCTGGTTCTTTTAAGGCTATATTTTAATTATTTAGGAAACGCTGCCCCAGACATGGGCGCCTTGGTCATTCCACACATACCCAAAACCCACTCTAGCTACTCCTTTGGTTCAATACATCTTTATTTTATTTTTAAATTTTTAAATGTATTTTATTTTTTGTTCTTTTATACACTCAATCACATTATTTAGCTTACAAAGTGAATATTCCAACATGTGTAGATTTCTTCATAGTCCAGTTGATAATACTATAAAATTATCTTCAACAGATAATACCACATTTCTTTGTCCCATTTATGCTTTGCTTCTCTATTCTTTCACAAACACTACATCTGATATTCACAACCATTTCCTGTGTTTCTATATCCTTAAGTTAATCGGTTTCAGTCATAGAGTGCAGACACTCGGTATATATTAAGTGGGGACATACAATGTCTCTCCTTCATAGCCTGACTTGCTTCACTCAGCAGTAAATCTTTCATATTCATCCACTTTCTGTCAAAAGTCAGGGTCTTGGGAACCAGCAGTTAGCGTAATGGCTATGTCGCTGGACTCCCACGTAGTCGACCGCGGTTCGTGTCCCGGACCCGGTGGCTTAAAACTCACGCCGGGCGCGTGTGCGAGCGTGCCCAAGATCCCAAGAGGAGAATGGAGGAGAAGGGATTGCGGCGTGACCATCCCCCCTGGGGGGT
>NW_006205663.1:680151-696630 GCF_000334495.1 Tupaia belangeri chinensis
GATGTGCAAGCACTTTTCTGATTAAGAATTCTTCTGTCCTTTGGGTAGATACCAAGGAGTGGGGTTGATGGATCATATGGTAATTCTATTTGTAGATTTTTGAGGAATCTCCAAATTGTTCGCCACAGTGGCTGGACCAATTTACATTCCCACCAGCAGTGTAAGAGAGTTCCCCTTTTACCACACCCCCACCAGCACTTTTCAGTTTTTTTCTTTGTTTGTTTGTTAAATCTTAGTCACTCTGACTGGGTTAGGTGGTACCTCATTGTTGTTTTAATCTGCATTTCCCTTACAAATAGGGATGTTGAGCATTTTTTTCATATGCCTTTTGGCTATTCTAATGTCATCCTTAGTGTTTTTTTCAACTCATTCTCCCATCTTTTAATAGGGTTGATCATCTTTTTTCAGAACAGCTGCTTGAGTTCCTTGTGTATTCTGGTTATCAGTCCCTTAACTGATGCATAGTTTACGAAAATATTTCCCCATTCTGAGGGCTGTTGATTCACACTAATTACTGTGTCATTTGCCATGTAGAAACTTCTTAGTCTGATGTAATCCTACTGGTCTGTTTTGGGGATTATCGACTGTGCTTTGGGGGTCTTATTTAAGAAGTCTTTGCCTACCTCAATGTCACCCAAAGTTTCCCCAGTGTTTTCTAGGAGCAATTTATAGTTTGAGATCTTATGTTTAGATCTTTGATCCACCTTGAATTGAGTTTTGTCAGTGGTGACAGATAGAGGTTCAAATTCATATTTCTGCAGGTGGAAATCCAATTTTGCCAGCACCATTTGTTGAAGATATTTCCCTTTTCTCACTGGATTGACTGGGACCCCTTGTCAAAAATCAGTTGACTATGTTTGGGAATTTATTCCTGGGGACTCAATTCTGTTCCATTGGTCCACCTGTCTGTTTCTGTGCCAGTACCATGCTTTTTTACATACAAGAACTACTGGCATCACATGTTTTCTGCCAGCTAGATCAGATACCAAGAAAAATGCTACTGAGCATGATTTCCCAGAAGGAAAAAGAGATTAGAGGATACTATTAGGCTTCACCACAAACAAAACAAAACTAAACAAAACAAAAAACAAAGCTTCTCAGCTCCTACAGACACAGCCTTCCCTTCTGGGTATCCCTGCAATATTCACCAATATTAACCACAGCTGACAGAACTGTATAGAGACTATGCCACTGTGCTCTCACAAAATCCAGAACTTTGGCATTCTCCCTAACCTGTATCTTTGCACTCACTCATAAGGGAGGGTCTTTCCTCATTAAAAAAGAATTTATGGGCCAGCAGGTGGTGTGGTGGTTAAGGCACTGGATCCCACGTGGCCAATTCTGCACTTCATGTCCCAGACCCAGTGGCTTGAAAAACACATGGATGGGGCATGCATCTGTGCATACCCAAAATCCTGAGAGAGAGGGGATTTCAGCACGGGCATTATTCCTCGGGGGTGATTTTTTCAGTTCTGTATTCCCTGTGTGTCTCTCCAGTGAATACAAGTACCCCATGGCAAAAATTTTAAAAAGTTTAAAGTCAGGAAGTAACAACTTCTCCATAAAAAACACAAAAATCAATAAAAGTGAACTAGAAACACAAAAATCAAGGAAACATAACCTGATAAACATAACAAAATACTTTTTCACTTCTGACCCTAAAGAAATGGAGATCAAAGATTTTCCTAAAAACAAATTTTAAAAACTCAGGGAACTTCAAAATACAGATAATTCAATGATATCCAGAAGACAGTCGATAAAAAAGTTGAAATTTAAAAGAGATTGTAGTTAAAGGAGTCAAAGAGAAATTCTGAACCTGAAAAATTCAATGAATAAAATAAAAAATTCAGTACAAAATACCAACAGCAGAATTGACCATCCAGAAAGTAAACAGATTGATTAATGTAGTTAATATGTAAAATACTGCCAGCATGTATTCTAGCTATTCTACCCACAGAAGAACAAAGAAAGCCAGTACAGAGCTAAAACATATCATAGAGAAGCACAAGAGCAGTTTCCAGGAAAGAAAAAAAAAGAAAAACACCTTCTACCGACACCCACCCTAAGCAGGCAAAAGAGCTATACCATCCTGTAAGTCAACTAGCAGGTGGAGTTCTATTTACACTAAATTCCCACAGCACACAGTGAGTAGAGGATGCAGAAGAGATCATCACCACCCCAATATAAACTGAGGAATTTTGATACTATCCCCTGTCTGGCAGGCAGGGCAAGTCGGCACTCTCTTGCCAACCTCATAGAAAGGATTACCTCTCCCACTGATGACACTGACAATGAAGCTCTTCCTGACTTCACATTTGTTTCACATATAGATTACAAAAGCCTTGCACTCATCTGGAAAACACACTGGTCACTGGCCACTTATGATCCACTTTGACAGAAACGTACCTGGGACCTAAGGCTGTTCTTTCTTCCTGGAAATATGGAACCTACTCCAAAAAGTAGGAAGAAATGAGTGCTACATCAGATCCCTAAATATCAATGCAGAGACACAAAAAATATGAAAAATGGGAAATATCTCTTCCCCAAATGAACACAATAATTGCTCACCAACAGGGGATAAAACACCAGAAATCACAGAAATGTCAGAAAAAAGAATTTAGAATATTCATTTCCAAAAAACTCAATGACATTCAAGAGAAAATGAACAATCAATTCCAGGAGATGAGAAAATCATTCAATGGTGAGAAAGAGAATTTCCAGGAAGAGATAGAGACCCTAAAAATGAGTTAAATAGAATTTATGGAGATGAAAAACTCAATACAAGATATCAAAATCTTCCTTAAAAGTACTAACAGCAGAGCAGACCATGAAGAAGAAAGAATCTCTGACCTTGAAGATAAAATCCCCGACTTACTCAAAAGATTCAATGATGTAATACTGGGAGGGCAGAAACTGTATGGGAGGGAGGTGGATGATGGAAAGTAGATAGGAGGGGCTCAGGTCAAAAAGGCTTGTTAGGCAAAAGAATGTAAGGTTCTCTGTTGAAATATATATATATATATATATATATATATTCTCTCTCTCTCTACAGAATGATCAAACAATTTACAGAACAAGAGATTAATATCAGGAATACTAAAATAACTCAAAAAAGTATCTAAAATATATAATCTAGTTTAAAAATAGATCAATGATATGAATAGAAAATTCTCATAAGAAGACATACAAATGGCTAACAAGTATGTGAAAAATTACTCAGCATGACAATCATTATGGAAATGCAAATAAAAACCACAAGTGACCATGTCACCCCAGTTAGAATGGCTATAATGATAATCACAAGTGTTAGCATGCATAGGAAGGGAAACTCAGATATTTGTGGTGGGTATGTAAATTAGTACAGCCACTATGAAAAATATCATGAAGGTTTCTCAAAAAACTGAAAATAAATTTGCTTTGGGATACAGAAATCCTGCTACTAAGGATATATTGAAAAGAAAGGAACTATAATTTTAAAAGATATGTACATTCTCATGTTCTTTGTAGCATTGTTCACAATAGCCAAGATGTGGACTTAGTCTGTGTCAATCAATATATGAATAAACAAATTGTTGCATGTATATACAATGCAATAGTAGCCAGCCATAAAAAGAAAACATTCTGTCATTTATAGCAACATGGATCAACCTGCACATGGATGAGCCTGGAGGATATTATGTTACAAGCCAGGCAGAGAAGACAAAAATATATTCTCACTCACTTGTGGAAGCTAATTTTAAAAATATATGTAATTTTTAAATTTATATTTAATCACTGTATATCTTTACAATGTACAACATGGTTTTTCCTAGCATGAATACAGTACATATTATCAAGTTAAAGATATTACCATATACATTATCATCAACAGGTGTTTCATTTTTGTATCTATTAAATGCTTTATTTGATTATACCCTTGTATACTGTTTCTGGTATCTACAGTTACCCTCCCTGCTATTGTACCTTCTAGTCTTTCAGTTTCTTCTATAAAGTGTAGACATTCACTGTATATTAAGCAGGAACATATAATGCCTATCTTTCGCTGTCTGGAGTGCTTCACTTAACATTAAATCTTCCATATTTGTCCACTATGTAAACAATGTCAAGGTCTGACTGTTTTTACCGCTGAGTAGTATTCCATGGCATATATGTGCCACATTTTTTCAATCCACTCATCTGGTTTTGGACATTTGGGTTGATTCTATGTCCTAGGAATTGAAAATAATGCTGCAATAAACATGGATGTGCCAAGTGTTTTCCAGTTGAAGGTTTTACTATATTTTAGGTTGATACCTATACCTATTGACTGAGTCATATAGTAGTCTTATCTTTTTTTTTTTTTGAGAGTTTTTTTTTTTGCTATAGGGCACATGCGCTCGCCAGAAAGACAGAGAGACAGAAAGCAAGAAATCACCCCCCAGGGGGGATGGCCACACCGCAATCCCTTCTCCTCTCGGGATCTTGGGCACGCATGTGCATGCACCCAGCATGAGTTTTAAGCCACTGGGTCCAGGACACGAATCGCAGCTGACTACGTGGGAGTCCAGCAACATAGCCATTAAGCTAACTGCTGGTCCCTATAGTAGTCCTATCTTTAAGCTTCTGAGGAACCTCCATATAGTTCTCCTCATGGTTATACTAATTTAGATTCTCAACAACTCTGTAGGAGGGTTTCTTTTCACCAGAGTCTTGACAGCACTTATCATTCTTTATTTTTTTTAATCTTAGCAATTCTGACTGGAGTTAAGTGCTAGATCATTGTGGTTTTAATTTCCCTTATTATAAGAGACTTTTATTTTTTTCAAATACTTTTTGGATATTTGTATATCTTCCTTTGAGTTGTCTGTTGAGCTCATTAACCCATCTTTTACTTTTACTTAAGCTGCCTGATTTCTCTGCATATCTTGGTTATCAGACCTTTATCTGAGGCATAGTTTGCAAATATATTCATCAACTCTAAGGGTTGTCTCCTCACTGTAATTATTATTTCTTTTGCTGTGTAAAAGCTTTTCAGTCTGATGTAGCCACACTTGTCTATTTTCAGGATTATTGCCTGTACTTTAGGGGTCATATTTGAGAACTCCTTGCCTACTGTGATGTCTCCAGTTTTCCCTACGTTTTTCACTAGTAGTTTCATGGTTTGAGGTTTTATATTTAGATCTTCAATCCATTTCAAGTTTATTTTTTTTTTTTTTAATGGTGAGATGTAAGGGTCTAGTTTCATTTTTTCACAGAAGAATTTCTACTTTCCAGTTTTTCCAGCACCATTTATAGAAGAGATTTTCTTTTCTCCAATGGTTTGTCTTGTTCTCTTTGTTAGAAATCAGTTGGCTTTATGTTTTGTGGTTCGTTTCTGGGTTCTTAATTCTATTCCATTGCTCTATCTGCCTATATTTGTGCCAATACTATGAAATTTTGATTATCACAGTTTTGTGGCATATTTTTAGGTCAAGAAGTGAGGTTATCTTCTACTTTTTTTTTTTTAAGGTTTTTGACATAGGGCACTCGCACTTGTCAGAGAGCGACAGATACATGGTAAGTGAAAAATCACCCCCACCCTGGGAGGATAGCCACCTGTAGTCCCATCTTCTCCACTCTCCTCTTGGGCTTTGGAGCATGCATATGCACACACCTGACATGATTTTCAAACCACTGGGTCCCAGACTCTGACTACAGTTGGCCATGAGGAAGACCAGCACTTTAATCACTATACCACCTGCGGGTCCCCATAATTTATTCTTTTTGCACAAAATTGCTTTCACAATATGGGACCTTTTATAATTCCAGATAATTTTATGATTACTCTTCCTATGCCTTTGAGGAATACCTCTGGTAGTCTGATTGGAATAGCATTAAATGTGTAGATTAATTTATGCAGGATTGATATTTCAATGATATTAATCCATCCAATCCAGTAAAATGGGACATCTTTCCACGTTTTTGAATCATTTTCAATGTATTTTTTCAGTTTTTCATAATTTTCCTTGTAGAGGTATTTCACTTCTCTGTCTAGGTTTATTCTAAGGTATCTTATTTTTTTGTGGGTATTGTAAATGGGATTGCTTTCTTCAATTCTACCTCAGTCTGTTCATTGTTGATGCATGAAAATGCTATAGATTTTTGTATGTTAATTTTGTATCCTGCCACTTCATTCATTTATCACTTCCAGGTGGATTTCTGTGTATGTTCCTATATATTTTCTATGTATGTAATCATAGCATCTGCAAATAGAGATAATTTCACCTCCTCTTTTCCTATTTGAATGCCTTATATTTGACTCTCTTGTCTGATTATATTTGCTAGGACTTCCAGTACTATGTTGAAAAGGATCAGAAAAAGTGGGAAGCCTTTTCTTGTTCCATTTTTACTTTCAGCTTTTCTTCATTCAGAATCATATTAGCTATGAGATTGTCATAGATGACTTTTATTTTGTTGAGAAATGTCCCTTATTTGCCAATTTTTCTGACAGTCTGAATCATGAAATAATGTTGTATTTTATCAAATGCTTTTCTGCATTGATTGATATGATCGTATAGTATTTATCCGTTCTTTTGTTAATGTGATGTATTACCTTTACTGTTTTGCATATGTTTAACTGCCCTAGCATTCCTGGAATAAAGCCTACCTTGTTATGATGTGTAATCTTTTTATTTTATGTTTGATACAATTTACTAGTATCATGTTGGGGATTTTTTCATCAGGATATTAGTTTGTAGTTTTCTTCCTTTTTTTTTTTTTTGTTATGTCCTTGTTTGTTTTAGGGATTAGGATGATAAAGGCTTCAGAATGAATTTGAGAGGGTTCCTTAACTTCACTTTGAATCTTTAGAAATAGTTTGAGGAGAATTGAGGTTAGTTTTTTAAAATTTTTTTAGAATTCAGGGGTGAAGACTTCAGGACCTGGGCTTTTCTTTCTTGTTAGACTATTTATTACTAATTCAGTGTCATTGTTTGTTACCGGTCTATTTTCAAGTTTTCTAATTATTCCTGGTTCAATTTTGCTAAGTTGTGTGTCAAGAAATTTGCCCATCCCATGTAGGTTTCTTTTATTGTTTGCTGCCATATAGTCACTCATAGTATTTTCTCATGATCTTTTGTATAGTATTATGTCTGGTGTAATTTCACCTGTTTCATTGCTAATTTGATTTAGCTGATTTCTTTCACTCTATTCTTTTCTGGAGAGGTTTTTTTTTTTGCTATAGGGCACATGCGCTTGCCAGAAAAATAAAAAGAAAGCGAGAAATCATCCCCCAGGGGGTATGGCCACGCCACAATCCCTTTGCCTCCATTCTCCTCTAGAAATCTAGGGCATGCATGCACACACACCTGGTGTGAGTTTAAGCCACCAGGTCCAGGACTCGAACTGTGGTCGGCTACATGGGAGTCCAGCGACATCGACTACATGGGAGTCCAGTGACATAGCCATTACACTAACTGCTGGTCCCTATTCTTGACTAATCTACCTAATGGTATGTCAGCTTTGATCATTTTCTCAACATACCAGCTTTTGGTTTAATTTATTTCCTGTATAGTTATTTTGTTCTCTTTTTTTTTTGTTTTAATTTTTTTTTTTTTTTTTTTTTACTGGTATGCTTTTCCAGTTCCATGAGATGTTAGTCTACTTGCCACCTTTCTAATTTTTAATTCAAAAATTATTTTTACCCATATTTGCAGGGTTGCAAAAATCATCGCTTTTAATTTTGTAAATATTCCATGACAAAAAATATATGTATGTATGTAAATTTAGTTTTGTAAGTGTTCAGACCAAGCAGTTCTGTCTACAAAGTAAAGCAAAGCCATATGTTCTTACCATGCATTTATTTATTCACATTAGTAATAAGCTCACCAATTAAAGCAATTATTCATATGTACCTTAAAGTAACTACCAGCCCCCAAAGTTCTTAGATTATGACATTGAGGTTAGGACATCATCGATGTACTCAAAAATTTTTTGACTTGTAGAAATATATTTTTAGAGGAAGATTAGAGGAATAAAACCCTAATTTTTAGAAAGTGTGTGAATTTATCCCATAAAATCCTGGAAGAAAACTGTCCAAACCTAGAGAAGCATTCAAATATTCATACCCAAGAAATACAAAGGACCCAAAATAAAATCAACACAAGAAGATCTTCTCCATGGCACATCATATCTAGATTGATCAAAATCAAAGATAAAGACAAGATTCTAAAAATGGCAAGAGAGAAACGTCAAGTTACTTACAAAGGTTTTCCCAACAGGCTAACATTGGACCTCTTAGGGAAAACAATGCAAGCAAGGAAAGAATGGGAGGATGTATTTAAAGTGCTAAAAGAAAAATAATTTCAACCAAGAGTACTGTACCTGTCAAGACTATCCATCAAGTGGGGAAAAAAAAGATAAAAATATTCTCAGATACACAAAGCCTAAAACAATTTACCAAAAAGCAGACCAGATCTTCAACAAGTACAGAAAGTAGTTCTTTAGGAAGAAATCTAAAGAGAGACAGACAGAAATAGAGCAAAAAACAACCAAGAAAATGGTTAACATAATGGTAAGGACAAGTTGTAAATACTGATAATAATGTTGAATATTAATGTATTCAATTATCCAATCAAGAACTGCAGACTGGATGAATTGATGATTTAAAAAATGCCCTCACTCTGTTGCCTACAAGAAATTTAATAATGGATAAAGAAATATGTAGACTGAAAACAGAGGACTCGAAATAGAAACTAGGAAAGGGCTGGGCTACATTATTGATTTCAGACAAAACAGGCTTTAAGACAAAGACTGTAAAAAGAGACAAAGAAGAGCATTATATAGTAGTAAAAGGACTATTTTTTTAGAAGATATAACACTTATAAATATTTATGCACTTAAATCAGGAGCTCCCAAATACGTGAAAAAGAGACTGTTAGATCTAAAAGGAGAGAGATTACAACACAATAATTGTTCGGGATTTCAACACCCAACTATCTCCTTTGGACAGATCATCAGACAAAAAGTAAGCCAAGAGATACAGGAGTTAAATGATACCAGAAATGAAATGGACTTGACAGGCATCTATAGAACTTTCCACTGCAAAACTATGAAATATACATTTTTCTCAACCTTGCATGGAAACTTTTCGAGATTGACCACATGAAAGGGCACAAACAGTCTTAACAGTTCAAAAGCACAGAAACTATATCCAGCATCTTCTCTGACCATGATGGAATTAAACTTCATATTAATTTAAGGAAAAAAACCCTCATAAATTCAAAAACATATAGAAATTGAACAAACTACTCCTGGATGACTTTACAACTATTGAAGAAATTAAGACTGATATCAAAAGATTCACTGAAACAAGTGATAAAGAATACATGAGTTTTCATAATGTATGGGACACAGTAAAAGCAGTCCTAAGGGAAAAGTTCATAGTAATTAATGCATATAAGAGAAAGATGGAAAGGTGGCAAATAGACAATCTAATATCATGCTGCAGGGAATTGGAAAAACTAAAAATCCTGAAAATACCAGAAGTAAAAAAGTAATAAAAAATTTAGCAGAAATAAATGAAGTAGAAAATAAACTATACAGAAAATAAATGAAACCAAATGTTGGCTCTTTGAAAAGATAAACACAATTGAGACACCATCAGCTAGAGTAATTAAAAAAAAAGAGAAAAAGGAAATAGATAAATCAAATTCACAATGAAACTGGCAATAATATAAAAGATAAAATAGAAATACAAAACACCATTAGAGAAGACTAAACCAACAAACAATAAAACCTGGATGAGATGGACAAATGCCTGGATACATATATTCTACCAAGACTGACTCTGGAAGACCTAGAAAACCTGAGCAGACCAATGAAAAATAATGATATTGAGTCAATAATAACCTCCCAACAACAACAAAACAAAGCTCAGGTTGGGACCAGCAGTTAGCGTAATGGCTATGTTGCTGAACTCCCATGTAGCCAACTGCAGTTGGAGTCCCAGACCTGCTGGCGTAAACTCTGGGTGCATGTGCGTGCATGCCCAAGATCCTGAGAGGAGAATGGAGGAGAAGGGATGGCTGAGTGGCCATCCCCCCTGGAGGGTGATTTCTTGCTTTCTATCTCTCTGACTCTCTCTGTCTTTCTGGCGAGTGCATGTGCCCTAGAGCAAAAACCTCTCCAAAACAAAAAAGAAAAGCTCAGGTCTAGATGGCGTCAATTCTGAATTCTACAAAACTTTTAAAGAAGAGCTAAGTCCTATTTTTCGGAAACTATTTATAAATATTCAAAAGGAAGTAACCCTCCCAAATTCATTTTATGAAGCATCTGTCACCCTCATGCCCAAAACAGATAAGAACATGAAAAACAGGGGAAACTACAGACCAATACTCTGATGAATATGGATGCAAAAATTTCCAAGATACTAGCAAATCATATACAACAACATATAAAGAGGATTATATATCACAATCAGATTGGCTTCATTCCAGGGATGCAAGGATGATTCAACATATGCAAAATCATAAATATAATACATATTAATAGGAAGAAAGGTAAAAATAATATGATCATTTCAATCATGCAGAAAACATATTTGATAAAATACAATATTCCTTCATGATTAAGACTATCAGCAAAATCAGGGGCCCGCGGGTAGCGTGTTGGTTCACGGCACTGGACTCCCACATGACCAACTGTTTTCATACCAGATCTTTCTCTTTCTCTCCCTCTCCCTCTCTGGCCAAATTAAAATAAGTAGAAAAATAAATAAAGTGAAATAAAATAATTCTTTAAAAAAGGACTTAGGAATATCAGAATAGAATGGACACTTCTCAACACAATAAAGACATCTATTAAAAACTCATAGCTAACATCATACTGAATGAGGAAAAACTGAAAGCTTTTCTACTAATAACTGGTGCGAGACAAGAATGTCTACTTTCTCCACTCCTTTTCTATATAATACTAGAAGTTCTAGCCAATGCAATCAGTAAAGAAAGTAAAAGGCATTTAACAAGGAAAAGAAGAAGTGAAATTACCTCTATTTGCAGATGACATGATTGTGTACATAGAAGACCCAAAGGTATCCATGAAAAAAAAAAAAAAGAAACCTAGAAGTGATAAATGAACACAGTGAATTGGCAGGATACAAAATCAACATACAAAAACAACAGCAGTTCAGGACTAGCAGTTAGCATAATGGCTATGTCTCTGGACTCCCATGTAGTCAACTGTGGTTCGAGTCCCAGACCCAGTGGCTTAAACTCATGCCGGGCACGTGTGTGTGAGTGCCCAGGATCCTGAGAGGAGAATGGAGAAGGGATTGTGGTGTGGCCATCCCCCCTGTGGGGGGGATTTCTCTCTTTTTGTCTCTCTGTCTCTCTCTGTCTGTCTGGCGAGCACATGCACCCTATAGCAAAAACCTCTCCCCCCACAAAAACAACAGCAGTTCTATATTCAAACTTTTACCTTCTGAGGTAAAACAGAAGAAAGTAATTCCATTTACTATAACCAAAAGAAGTATAAGATAACTAAGAATAAATCTAACCAAGGAAGTCAAATACCTCTGCAAGGAAAACTATGAAAATCTAAAAAATGAAATTGAAAAGGAGACAAAAAAGTGGAAGGACATCCCATGTTCCTGGATTGGAAGGATTAATATAATCAAAATGGCAATTCTATTCAAATTAATCTACATATTTACCACAATCTGAATAAAATTAAAAGAGACATTCTTCACAGATCTAGAAAAGACAATCATAGAATTTGTCTGGAATCATAAAATAGCCCGTTTTCAAAAGTAATCCTCTGGGGAACTAGCAGTTAGTGTAATGGCTATGTCGCTGGACTCCCACGTAGTCGACCGCGGTTCGTGTCCCAGACCCGGTGGCTTAAAACTCACGCAGGGCGCGTGTGCGTGCGTGCCCAAGATCCCGAGAGGAGAATGGAGGAGAAGGGATTGCGGCGTGACCATCCCCCCTGGGGAGTGATTTCTCGCTTTCTGTCTCTCTCTCTGTCTGTCTGGCGAGCGCACGCGCCCTACAGTGAAAATCTCTCAAAAAAAAAAAAAAAGTAATCCTGTGCAAGAAGAGTGGAGTGGGCAGCATCTCACTCCCTTATTTCAAAATATGTTATAAAGCTGTGATAATCTGAACTGTATGATATTGACACGAAAACAGACATATAAACCAATGGAACAGATTCCAGAAATAACCCCCCAAACAGTCAACTGATTTTTTATAAAGGGCACCAGTTTATTGATTAGGAAAAAGAAAACCTATTTAACAAATGGTGCTGGAAAAATTGTTTATCCACTTGCAGAAAAATGAATCTGGATCCCTTTTGCTCTCCATTAACAAAAATCAACTCCTTGGATCATAGATCTAAACTTCAAACTATAAAACTACTGGTGGAAACACTGAGGAAACTCTGGAAGACATCAGAGTAGGCAAAGACTTCTTAAATAATGCCCCAAAGCACATTCAATAATCCTAAAAGTAGACAAGTGGGATTACATCAGATTAAGAATTTTCTCTACAGCAAAAGGCATGGTAACCAGTGTAAATCAACAACCCTTGGAATGGGAGATTATTTTTGTAAAGTATTTATTCCTTAGATAAGGGACTGATAACCAGAATACAGAGAGAGCTCAAGCATCTTACTCAAAAAAAAAAAAAATCAACCCAATTAAAAAATGGGAAAATGATCTGAAGAAGCAACTCTAAGAAAGACATGTGAACAGCCAAAAATTATATGAGAAAAAGCTCAGTATCTCTCATATAAGGGAGATAAAAATCAAAACATCGATGAGATACCACCTAACCCCAGTCAAAATGGCTAAGATTAAAAGTGCTGGAAAGTCTGTGTTGAAAAGGGAACTCTCCTACACTGTTAGTGTAAATGTAAATTAGGATAGCCACTGTGAAGAACAATATGGAGGTTCCTCAAAGACCTACAGATAGAACTACCATACCAGCAATTCCTCTCCTGGGTATCTACTCAAAAAATAGGAACACAGTCAGAAAAGTGCTTGCACATCTATGTTTATTGCTGCACTATTCACAATTGCTAACTCATAGAACCAACTCAAATGTACATAATCAGATGAATGGATTGAAAAAATATGGCACATATACACTATGGAATACTATTCAGCCATAAAAAAAGTAGGACCCTGGCATTGGCATTTGATAGAAAGTGGACGAAATTGATTTACTGCTGAGTGAAGCAAGTCAGGCTACAAGAGACATGGTATCCCTCCACTGGACCAACTCGCCACACTCTGTGACAGAAACTGAAAGATTAGAGGATATAGAAACATGGAAAACTGTTACAAATACTAGAGACAGTGTGGGAAGAGGGTGGGAGATGGAGGAGGGTGTGAGGAAAGGAATCAGGAGAAAAGAGAGGCAAGTCATTTGAGGGACACAGAAATGGGGGATTATCTATTGATGGTAACATATATGATATCTTCTACTGGACAGGTGGGAAGTGTGTGCATGGTGGGTAAATTCATTTTACAAGCTTTAGTAATGTACAGTGATTGAATTTATATAATTAATTAAAACAATAAAAAGGGGCAAGGATTCAAAAAATAAAAAATAAAAAAAGACATGATGAGCAGGTATAATTTTGCATCCTGGATGGTAAATTAGAACAGAAACAAACAAACCTTAAGTAAAAACAAATGAAACTAAATAATGGACTTAGGATAACTAATGTATAATTATTTTCATAATTTAATAAATCACAGGTATGTAAGATGCTAATACATGGTGAAATTGAAAATACAGAGATTCTTTAATATTTTGACAATTCTATAAACATTCTTTTTTTTTTTTTGGGAGAGGTTTTCGCTATAGGGTGCGTGCGCTTGCCAGACAGACAGAGAGAGACATAGAGACAGAAAGTGAGAAATCACCCCCCGGGGGGGATGGTCATGCCGCAATCCCTTCTCCTCTATACTCCTCTTGGGATCTTGGGCACACACACACACACGCGCCCGGCATGAGTTTTAAGCCACCGGGTCCAGGATGCGAACCGCGATCGACTACGTGGGAGTCCAGCGACATAGCCATTACGCTAACTGCTGGTTCCCTAAAAACATTCTTCAAAATAAAATATTTATTTTGCATTCATTTAAGAAATTCTCTGTTGCCCAATTCTCTTCCTTTTTTCTCTCCTGCACCACCCTCTCTCTGTGTTACACACACACAAACACACACACATACACACACACACACACAAACACATAGAAAAACAGACACACTGCTTTTGCTGATTAATTTACTAGTTTTTTATCCCTGGCACAATACATAAATGCACAAATTTCATGAAAATGTCAAACCAGCTGTTGATATTCTTTAGCCAAAACACAATTGACAGTCTGAGTCCATTTTTTAAACTTTTCAACTAGCTCCTTTGATGCAATATAAGATCTGTGAAAAATTTTATGTAGGCTCCTCAGGAAACAATGTGTATAGCAATGTTGTCATCAAATACTCTACACTTTTCTTTAAATTATGAGCATTTCAAAAGAGTGACTATTGAAGTAAAAAATAAGCTGTAAGGCTTACAAATCTAAACATGATATCAATCGCTCCATTAAATGATATCCCCTAACTTAACTTTCTGATAGACTTAAATGCTTTGAATCTACATATGTTAATTATATTTAACTAGAATATCTCAAACTAAAATAAAAATCTTTATGGTAAATATATTAAAGAAGATAAAATACAGATGTAAGATTTTACAGTAAGATTTGAAGGTACTAAGAACTGATGACTAGGACTTCATTTTTGTAAAAATTGTATATATTTGAAGAGTACAACATGATTGTTGTACAAATACATAGTGAACTGATTACTACATAAAATAAATTAGCATATTAATCTCTTCCTACTGTTTCCTTTTGTTTCTTTTCCTTTTATAACGCTAAGACCTGTCATAGCAAATTATAAGTATAAACCACAGCATTACATATAGTCATCATATAGTACATCAGATTTCTAGAATTTATTCATCTTATATAACCAAACTTTCATACTTTTCAACCAACAACTCCCAGTTTCCCCTACCCACTTCTGGTCCCAGTATAGTTACTTTAGTCACTATTTATATGAACTTGATTAGTTTTTAGATTCTACAGTTAAGTGAGATCATGCATTTCTTTTTCATATATGACTTATTTCATGTAGTATTATGTCCTCCGGGTCTATTCATGTTGCTATAAATGGCAGGGTTTCTTTTTGTTTAACATTAAATATTGTAATATTTCATTATACATATGCAGACATTTATTTATCAACTCATTTGTTGATTTGCATTTAGGTTGTTTCTATAACTTGGCTATTGTGAATAATGCTGCAATCAACAAGTGACTGTATATATATATATATATCTCTTTGAGATACTTAGTGTCTTTTAAATATGTAAAGAAATCCATATTTCTGTATAATACCAAACTACTTTATAAGGAAATCAAGAAAATTATTCTATTTGAAATAGTATTAGAAACAAAAGCAAAAACAAATGCTAACCAAAAACTTTAACCAAGAAGGTTGAAGATCTGTACACTGAAAAACATGAAGTAATTATAAATTAAATTAAAGATGAAACAAATAAATGGGAAGGACCCATATTTATGAATTAGAGGAACCAATGTTATTAAAAATGACCATAATACTCAAGGAGGTCCACAGCATCAATGCTATCCCTATCAAAATTATGGTGTGATTTTTCACATCCCTATCAAAATTCTGGTGTTATTTTTTTAACATAAATGGAAAAAAATCTTAAATTTTTGTGGAACCACAAAATACCCAGAACATCCAAAGCATACCTGAGCAAAAAGGACAAATCTAAAAATATCATATTTCCTAAATTCAAAACCTACCACATAATAGTAATCACAACATGGTACTGGAATAAAAAAAGACACTTAGGGGACCAGCAAGTGGCTTGCTGGTCAAGGTGCTGAACTCCAATATGGCCAACTGTGAATTGAGCCCAGGATCTGATCAGTTGATAATCATGCTGTGAGTGTGTGTGTGTGTGTGTGTGTGTGTGTGTGCCCTCCCAAAATCCTGGGAAGAGAAGAGATTGCAACATGGCAATTCCCTCTGAGGGGGATGATTTTTCACATTCCCTCTCTGTGTCTCTCTCCAGTGAGCTCCTGTGCCCTATGGCAAAACAAACAAACAAACAAAAAAACCCAGACATTTAGATAAACAAAACAGAATAGAGAGACAAAAAATAAACACACATATACAGTGGGTGCCAAGAATGTACAATGGGAAAAAAGTAGTCTCTTCAATAAATGATGTTGGAAAAGATATTCACATTCAAAAGAATGTAATTAGAATCTCATTTCATATTACACACCAAAATCAACTAAAAATTGATTCAAGAGTTAAGTATAAGTCCTCGGGAACCGGCAGTTAGCGTAATGGCTATGTCGCTGGACTCCCACGTAGTCGACCACAGTTCGAGTCCTGGACCTGGTGACTTAAG
>NW_006205663.1:696680-707282 GCF_000334495.1 Tupaia belangeri chinensis
GAGAAGGGATTGCGGCGTGACCATCCCCCCTGGGGGGTGATTTCTCGCTTTCTGTCTCTATGTCTCTCTCTGTCTGGCGAGCGCACGCGCCCTACAGTGAAAATCTCTCCAAAAAAAAAAAAAAGAGTTAAGTATAAGTCCTAAACCCATAAAACTACTATAAGAAGCATATGTATGAAGCTACTTGGCATTGATCTTGAGAATTATATTTGAAAATGACATGAACCACATAGCCACTAAAATTTAAAAAATAAGCAAATGAGACTACATTGAAATAAAAAGCTCTGCACAGCAAAAGAAATAGTCAATAAAATAATAAGGCAATCAACAGATTGGGAGAAATTATTTGAAAACCAAATATCTGATAAGAGTTTAACATTCAAGGGGGCCAGCAGTTAGCGTAATGGCTATGTCGCTGGACTCCCACGTAGTCGACCGTGGTTCGTGTCCCGGACCCGGTGGCTTAAAACTCATGCCGGGTGCGTGTGTGTGCGTGCTCAAGATCCCGGGAGGAGAATGGAGGAGAAGGGATTGCGGCATGACCATCCTCCCTGGGGGGTGATTTCTCGCTTTCTGTCTCTATGTCTCTCTCTGTCTGTCTGGCGAGCACACGCGCCCTATAGTGAAAAAAAAAAAAACCTCTCAAAAAAAAAAAAGAGTTTAACATTCAAAATAAAGAACTCATACAACATAGCAATCAATCAATCAATCAATCAATAAACTCAATTACAAAATGGGCTGTTTCTTTTTTCCAAAGAAGATGTACATCGGCTACCACATATATTTTAAAAGTGCTCAGCATCACTAATTATCAAGAAAATGAAAATCAAAAGCACAAGATACTACCTGACACTTATTAGATAAAAATTTTGGCAAAGAAATGAGGAAAATGTAACCTTGTACAATTTTGGTACGAATGGAAATTGATACAGCCATAGGGAAAAAAAGTATAGAGGCTCCACAAAAATTGAAAATATATCTACCATATCACCTTTGGTAGTTAAAGCAAAGTGTTACAAGTTGATCCTGAAGGAACCACTTATATAGCTAAGAAGCAGAATTTGACTTTTATTGGATTGGCCTCTCTTGTAACTTCCTTGAGATTTTATTTAGTAACCTCGAAAAAGAAAAAGACTATATTTCCATTTTTTTTTAATTTTCGTTCAGCTTTTTCAGTGACTTATATCATGCTTAATTCAAGTATTCTAGAATCTGTTCACACAGTTATCATGGAAGGAATATGGTTGTTTATTTTTACAACTTTTTTCTTTTAAATTTAAGGATCAAATACAAATTCTTAAATCACTTCACATTGTACAATAGAAATGGAATTCTCTTATCTTTCTGTTTGTTTTTTAACAGAGGTGCAATGGGTAGTCAGAAACAGGTCAGATCTCGGTCTTATCTTAACCTTAAGGAATCATAGTGAGTAGTACTACTTGAAGTAAATTGAATCCTATCTTTCATTTGTGTATAAAAGCAAAATGCTAGAAATGTAGTATAATCGTCTTGTTAGACAAGGACAACATTTCCTCTTCATTTTTCTTGTGCTGTATATCCCCATTCCTGCCTTAGTTTTCTGTAATGACATTATCATTCCTGCCTTAGTTTTCTGTAATGACATTATCAGTTTCTAGCAAGGAAATTAAGAATTTTACAATGATCGTTGCTTTACCGAATCAATCATAGTAGTGCGTTTAAATACTGACTTTTACCACCACAGAGAAAATGATCCTTTCTTAATTTCAATGACATGTTCCATGCAGAGGAGCTCAGGTTTTCATATTGGCAAGTAATGTATTTTCTGAGGACATGGTTTGGTATCTGCAGCTTTTAACATCCACTCTAAAATAAGTGACATTTAGAAAATACAGTATGGTAAGAGCAACTTTGAACTACATTCAGCACTTTATTGAATTGTTTCTATTGAACAAAGACTTCAACCAAACTCTTCACTCAATTAAGTTACATAATTTTATCCATTTTCATCTTTACAACATCTGAATGGCACTCAATTATAATACCCATCTCTACCTTCTTCTGCCAATGAGAAAGCTTTTTCCAATTGCAATCATTTTTACTGATTTTTGTCCTTTATATGCTGGTTTCTGTATGGGGATTGATTGATTGATTGTGTGTGTGTGTGTGTGTGTAGGAGGGATTTGTAAAGATTTTGACTAGATTATTTTTTGTAACTCTCCACCATAAGGGTATTTCATAGCAGTCTCAATTCTAAACCTGCTTTTGAAAACAATGACAAAACTGATTGAATATGGAGCCAGCCAAGAAATGCGGTCAAAGGTCTATGTCTCCATTGAATAATGCTTTCAGTCTGTCTAAAGTATAAAGCATTAAGAAATTGTAGACTGGAGACATTCTTAATCTATGTATGGGACTTGAAACAACAGAGGCAGGAAATGACTTCAACAACAAAACACTAGCATGTCCCAAAATGCTTTGCATTTGTAATTCTACAATACTGTCCTTTAACTTATTCTTTGCAGGTCCTACAGCTGAATGTTTCTGTGCTGTTAAATATTTATAGAATTTTGTCTGAATTGAAAAATATTAGTTTTTTTAAAGATTTGTGCTATACGGCATATGTGACTGCCGAAGAAAGACAATAAGAGGGAAAATGAGAAATCATCCACCGGGATGATGGTCACACTGCAATCCCTTCTCCTCCATGATCTTCCTGGGATTTGTGGAATGTCCGTACACGTGCCCAGCATGTTTCAAACTACTAGGACCAGGAATGAACTGTGGTTGGCTATGTGTGAGTCCAGTGTGGTAAACACTATACCACCTGCTGGCCCTGAGAAAGATTAAATTTTTATGGAAGGGCCAGGAAGTGGCATAGTGTTTAAGAAACTGGACTGCCACATGGCTGACTGTGGTTCAAATCCTGGACATGGTAGCTTAAAACTCACACAGGTTTCATGTACATATGTGCTCAAAATCCTGAGAGGAGAATGGAGCAGATGGGGTTGCAGTATGGCCATTACCCTGGAGTGATTTCTTGCTGTCTCTCTCTGTCCTTCTGGCAAGCACATGCACCCTATAGAAAAAATCTCTCAAAAATTTTTTGATGAAAAAAAGGAAGTGATATTTGTCTTCTCTCAATTGCTACTATATTTGCACAAATTTGTAAAGTCACACATCTTTTACCCACAAACAATAATTTTGATGAATACTCAAGATTTTTAATAGTACCTGCTTTGTAGTAGATAAAAATATTTTTCAGTATTGAAAGAATAATTGAAGAAAATTATTACTTAAAACCTAATTGTAGAAAATTTGGTGTGATTTATAATATAATACAAAGTTATACACACACACACAGACATACATACATATATGTGTATATGGTTAACACACTTTCTTTTGCTATTTTTCTTATTTATTTGTTTAACTGGATAATCGTCTTCTCATTGAGTTCTTTGCTTCACTCTCATTCACTCTCCATTCAAACAAAACTTCGCCTTCATTGTCCTGACAGTGAGTCTATAGACTAACTATAAATAATACTAAAATATTATTGACCATTTAGTTTCTAAGGTCCCAGTTCTTAATACAAACATTAAATTTGAAAATTAAATTTGGAGGAAAGAAAAATAACAGAAAAATCATAGGCCAGTCTAGCTTCTGGGAAAATGGAGAACATAAACGTCTTTAAGTGTGGATTTCTCCAAGAGAAAATATTTGGTTTTCTTTTAGTGTATTTTGTAAAACAAAAACCTGAAAGCTTCATGGGAAATACCTGCTTAACATTATGTGATAAGAATTGATAGTATCACATGTCTAATGACTGGAATAACAGAGGGAGCCCCTAGGCGGTCCAAAAGAATTAGAATGTCTAGGCAGGAAACAAAAATTTTCCCATGATCCCCAGGTTTTGTGAATGGTAAGACAGAAAGCTATAGCAGAGACCAAGAATGGATAATTCAACAAGCAGTCAGATAAAGACACTGTTACATCAAAATGATGTCAGTAAGCACAGGAGTATAGCCCTGTATTAGATAAAATGAGTTGCATTTCAGAAAACCAAAACCAATCACACTTAAGGGTATAATTAATGTCCTTCCATACTGATGGCAATGTGACATTTATATAAGAACCTTTGCAAGCTTAGAATGTATCACTAGAATAAGAAAGATAATGGAGTAATATGAATTGGGTCATATTTACATTGAAATGACTGAAAAAAATAATGAAACTGATGGAGTTTGTCTGAAGTTACTTGATTGCTTCTTCTTTCTCAGATAAAATGAGATCATCACTACAAATTAACTTCAATTTTAGAAAAATATGTTGTAAAGGGACCAGAAATTAGCATAACGGCTATGTCGCTGCACTCCCATGTAGTCGACCACGGTTCACGTCCTGGACCTGGTGGCTTAAAACTCACGCCAGGCATGTGCGTGTGCGTGCGTGCCCAAGATCCTCAGAGGAGAATGGAGGATAAGAGTTTGCGGCGTGGCCATCCCCCCAGGGGGTGATTTCTCACTTTCTGTCTCTCTCTGTCTGTCTGGTGAGTGTACACGCCCTATAGCAAAAAAAAAAAAAAAAAAAAAAAAACCTCTCCAAAAAAAAAAGTTTTATATATTTATAAACGTAAGTTCATGGTGTTTTAAATTTGAATAATTTAAATTGATATTAATATAACAGATTTTCACATGGGATTTTATTCTTACAGAGTGTAGCATCAAGTAAAAACAAAAAACAAAAAACAAAAACAAACAAACAAACAAAAAACCACACAGAATAAATAGAAAGAAAGAAAACAGGTTTGGAATCCCTGCAATATTTGCAGTCTGCTGCCTTTGAGATTGAGAAATGAAACACATTAGTGAGAAAATTAACATATCTACTTCTAAGAGTGTATATACATTTTGCTCATCATTACACATATTGCAGAGAATTATTAAGCTTTTGAATTGGAAAGATTTAGTCCCAAAATGGAGTTGGCCTTGACAGTAGCCTAGAGTAGTAGCCTTATGTAACATTAGAGTTGGAGTTATCCTCAAGATCATCTTCTCCATTTTGCTGATGAGAAAACCGTGATAGAGAGAAGGGAAATTACTTGGTCTCTTTACCCTGTGGTCTGAATTAATAGTCATTAATAGTGAAGGAATTTATCAGAGTTCTAGGAAATGTATGACCTCTATTACAGTCATGTTAAAAAACATAAAACAATGGGGCGGGCAGGTGGCGTGGTGGTTAAGGGCATTTGACTCCAACATGGCTGATCTTTGTTTGGGTCCCGGACCTGGTGGCTTGCTTTCTCACTTTCTCTCTCAATCTCTCTCTCTCTCTGTCTTTCTCTGCTCAAATTGAAATAAATAAAAATAAGTAAAATAATTATTTAAAAACAAAACACATAACAAGTAAAAATAATATCTAATGGGATTATTATTACTTTGTGGGTATAAGAAATTAGGGACTAGTTTAATATGAAGCATTTTGAAAAATATTCGTTGCTACATAAATGTGAAGAATCTTTTTTAATGTTATTAATTACGTCATAAGATTACTTGTACCCACAGTGCCTAGGATAGAATCTCCAAGATGATGAAAATAATGTTTTTTCTGAGGTAATGGTGCAAGACAAAAAATGAAAGTATTTCTTTGATATATGGGGGATGACTATTTTACCCACTGCAGCATGGCTTTGGCTTCCCTTTTTATTAGCTTAGCTTGCATGAAATCCACAAATATTATTAGTGGTCATAAAATTACCAAACCCTTCTCAGAACCGACTACAGAATTGGCCTCTGTGACCTTCATCAGTCCTGCAGCCTGCTTCACATTGACCATAGCAATAGTAATTTTCTTTATTATATCCACATTTGTCAGTCATTAATTTCAAATGACACTTTGATTTTCATGTTACAGCACAGAACTAAAAGGAGAGCCTGACAAGATTTTATTACTACCCTTTGTAACTTAGAAGATGTCAATCAAATCTTCTATAACTCTTATTTGCCTGAAACAGTTTTACACTCTGTAAAAACCATACATACTATAGTGTCAAAAGAGTCACTAAAGGTTATCCTTTCTTTAATTTAGCTGTCGTACATGCAATTGTTTTGAGTATTTACTTACTATTCATTTGCAACTTTGTTTTGTTTTTCAAATAAAATGATCACTTTTATAATATCATCATGGATTTTGGTCTATCTGAGGGGAAACACACACACCCCACCCCCCCACACACACACACAAATAAAAATAGCACACTAATAAATACCCTTTTTTTTCCCTAACAAATAGATTGTCTGTTGGTTGTATCCAGATACTACTATCACCCACTTACTTTGAAACTTTCTGAGAGCTGTACCTGATTGACTCCTGGTCCTGGCCCTGCCAAATGGGATCATAATTTGCAGATGTGGGTGTTAGCAGAGGTGCCTCATCATCACCTCCTGATTTTGATGATATTGCAACTCTATAGTAGTATAAAATGTGCAACTTTGGGGTGCACTTGATCTACACCTTTTTCTTCCTTTAGGGGCTTTGCCTATCATTTTGTCGAAATACCTTTGCATCATGAAGTTTATGTTACCTCTCTTAAAACCTACTTTGAGACCTGCTTAAAGCTTCATTGCTTTTGAGACACTTTTATACTCCTGGATCAGGCTCACAATAGTATTTTATGTGGCTGCTTTTGTTAGCTTTAAAGAGGAAATTAGAGTTCATCCTGAAATGTGTTGCTTCACTAATTATGAATTCAGAGAAAATACTTATTTTCTTTGTAACATATTGATTGCATCAGCAACTCATGTCAATCTGAAATATCTTAACCTGACATTTAAATATCTTTATAAAGATATCAATATATCATTGTAATAACAACACAAGATGAAGGAACAATAGAAATCCCCCCCAAAGAACACTTACTTCTGAGAGATCCTTAGGTTCAAGTATTTTCACAGACATTATATCAAGAGTTCACCAAGTCATTTGACAAGTATTCTGGTATGAAGTGTATTCATATTGTGTAAATTCATTTCAGAAGCTGTAGCAATGTATAATGGTAGAATGAATTAAATAAATTAAAATAAAAATATATCAATTTAAATCTAAATAACAGTGAATGAAATTTACTAGGTGACTGGTTAAGTAGATGTGGATGCTACTCTTTCCTTGACAACGCAGGACAAAGCTGGTGGAAAAAAAAAATCACACTTGTTGAATAAAATATGCACATGTTGAGTGAAAGATAGGTGTCTTAACCCTCAAATTTGATTTGTTAGCATGTGAAATCAATATCCTAAATATATATTTTAGTGTTTCAAATAAAAGTAGTGAATATAATTTATTTTTCCTAGGTTTTTGCCATAGGGTGCATGTGCTCACTGAAGAGAGACAGAGAGAAGGAAAGTAAAAAATTCCCCTCCCTCTAAGTGGAATGGTCACAACACAATAAGTTCTCCTCCAGTCTCCTCTCAGAATTATGAACATGCACGCACATGTAAATGATTTACTCATGTAAATCATAAGTAAATCATGGGACTTGAGCTGCAGTCATCCATGTGGGGATCCAATGTCTTAACCACTTCACTACCTACTGTCCCTTTGAATATAAATTCTTACCCTCGTGGGAAAGATAGGGAAGTGAAGAATAAGGGTGGTAAAAATCTTTCATCCAAGTTTGAAAGCTAAAGAGAGATTTCAAAGCCATTTCCATTGTTCCACTTTCTCATAATCTCTTTCTACTCTTATTTCCAAATCCCCTCGTCGCTTTCCAAAACTGCTCCTGCAAAAACTATCAATAATCTCTATAACCTCCAAATCAAGAAGGACATATCAATCCTAAATTTGTTTTGCCTTCCTAAAACACTCTTCCTTTGTTTCCCATGACTCCATATAAATCTAGGGTTTCCTTCTCTGTTTTTTTGTTTTGTTTTGTTTGTTTTGTTGTTGTTTGTTTGGTTTAAGAAATTATTTATTTTATTTAATTTATATTATTTTTTAATTTGTTATAGGGCATGTGCATTGTTTTTACGAATATCATTTAGAGGTTCTAACTACTCGGGAGTTTCCAAAGGATGCTACACAGTATGAAATTACATTCCAGCATGCTTTCCAAGTATAATTATTACTTTATTACTTATGGATAACCACTTCATTTTCTCTGCATTTTGGTCACATAAAGATCTCAATATTTCTCTGAATGCTTATCAGAGTAGAATCTATTGAAATAGTCCTTGGTTTTGCAGTTGAAGTTGTCTTATAGTTGACTGTGTTAAATCCATTCAAGAGGTCAAATATGATATCCTAACTCAGGTCTCACAGTACATCAAGTATTGGCCAATGTCTACTAATCTACCTTTATTTTCATTAGGAACATAGGATGAATTGGAATTATAGTCTCACTCTATACCCTTAACTACATATAAAGGGTTATCAGAAGTTAAAAATGTGTATTATGAAAGAACTATGTATGGGTTTCAAAATTTGTACCAAAATAAACTCTTATTTTAATCTCATTTGCCTACAGACTTTTTTTCATATAGCCCATCCTAATTCAATTCACCTCATTGCCAATTGTCAAAATAGTCAGGCAAATACAATGAGTTCACCAAATGCAATGACAATGGTCAAATCAGCATTACTAATGAGAACAGTTTTAAATACAGTTCCTCTATTGAAGCCTGATATATGACCTTAATTATTTTTAGCTTTCTCAGGCCACCCTATGTTTATTCTTAGACTTCGGTCATTACTTGAAAGATCAGAAAAGTTAGATCAAGAGAAATTGGTTCAATATAGAGAACTCTCACAAGAGGTTACAGACTCAGATTTTGAAGCAGCAAAGTAGTTGCATTTAAATGATTCTACCTTTATTCCCAAGGAGAAAAACATATTGGAGAAATTAATTATTGAAGTCAACATGTTCTAGTATCTGACATCACTATGACTTTAATCAGTATGTGAAAATCATTGAGACTATAAATCCTATCTTTGCTGTCATGCAAATTTGTAATGACCCAATTGAAAATCACATTTAAAGTCTTGATTTTTTAAATTTAAAAATATTGTCAAGCAGTATGCAAATTTAAAAACAGAATCTTTAGAAGTCTCATGGGGAAATCTGGAACAGCCTATTTTTAAGAGAGTTGTATTTTATTGTAAATGTTGCTTCATTGTACACAGCATAACATATGTTGCCAAAATGTGCTATCTCCCTAGGTAACTCTTGAGTAAAATCTGTCATATTTTATGAGAGTCGTGACTATTTTACTTCAAACTCATTTTCACAACTAATTCTGAACTTGGAGTACTTTATGTCCTTGTATATAATCCTAGATATTTTCTATGTGACACTGTGTACTCTACAAATTGGGGCAGGAGATCTGATTTGAATTATGTTTTATATCCCTTATTATATGTTCATAATTTTTTACTTATTAAGAATATTTTTGTTTACTAACTTTCTCTGACATTTTGGTCAAACATTATTATCTATCTTTCCTTGTCTCTTTCTCAATCATAAGTAAAATTTACTTGTTCTGTTTTTGTTATTTGGTCTAAACACGGGTCTTATTGTTTCTTTTTTTCCAAAGGGGACATGCATTTTTTTTAAAAGAGAGATAGGCAGGGCCTTCAGAAGAAGACACCTTTATGGCTCCTGAGAACTAGTGATTTCACGGAAAAAAAGAGAAATGAAGATTTTCTACTGATAATTCAGCCTCCAGGCCACAAACTCTAGTGGGGTGGCAAGAGGCAGGCCTTCAGAAGAAGATATCTTCATGGCTCCTGAGAACTAGTGATTTTGCGTGGCATGCTTGAGCGCTGCTGGTTTTCTATTTTATGTTTTTTTTTTAATAGTAATTTTTTAGTTATTTCTAATGTCTTTCCTTCTTTTTTCTCTGTTTCTTGGTTGTTGTTGTTTTCTCTCTCTGTTTCCTTTTCTTTTATGTCATATCTCTGCTTGTCAATCTCCATTCACTGTGCTTCTAGACAGATTTAAGAAAACTATAGCCAAACATCCAAATACTATTAGAGTTAACATATTCCTCAATATTTACTGAATCGGCTATGCAAAGGGTTCAAAATGGAACAGCAAAGAGATTCCAGATCACCTCTATCTGCATGCTCCTGAACACTCAGATTGAACTTCAAGTTTAGGAAGAAACACATCATCCATCAGATGACTAGAAATCACCACAGGGCCACAAGAAATATGGGAAAGCAAAAAAATACCTCTCCTCCAAGGGAAAAGAATAGCTCCTCTTCATCCACAGACAGTTCAATGGAAATCATGGAAATGTATAATAAAGAATTTAGAATATGCATAATGGCGAAGCTAACAGAGATGGAAGAAAAGAGAGACAATGAACTGCAGAAGAGAAAGGAGAAAGGAGATGACTAGTTCCAGGAGGTGAGGAAATTCTTGCAAGATCTAAAAGAGGAATTACACACTTTAAAAAAGAATCAACTGGACCTGTCAGAGATGAAGGCTATAAGACAGAAAGTCAAAATATCCCTCAAAAATATTAAAAGCAGAATAGATCGTACAGAAAATAGAATCTCAGACTTAGAAGAGAAAATTGCTAGCCTAGAAAAATCCACCACGAAGACTGAGAAAATTGCCCC
>NW_006205663.1:707548-716794 GCF_000334495.1 Tupaia belangeri chinensis
AACAATGCGAGCAAGGAAAGAATGGGAAAATATATTCAAAGTGTTAAGGGAAAAGCAATTTCAACCAAGAATACTGTACCTGGCAAGATTTTCCTTCGTATGAGAAGAAAAGACAAGAACATTCTCAGATAAATAAAACCTGAAAGAATTTACCAGCACCAGACCAGATCTCCAAGAAGTTCTCAAGGGAGTGCTATATCAGGAAGCTTAAATACAGACACACAGAAATTAGAGTTCAAAAACTAAGAAAATGGACAACTTAATCATAGGGACAAGTCTGGAGTTGATTATTATATCCCAGAATTCAATCAGGAAGATCGAACCACAACAAAAGATAAAGTACATGAGACTGAACTGGTGAAATAGCATTTTATGACTTTTGAATAAACATTGCTGATTTTCTTCTAGGCTTTGTTGTCTGGTATTAAAGATTTTTGTCCTTTCTTGTGCTGTCAATAGGCTCATGTACCTACTATTTCAAAAGAATCCTAACCTATTTTCTGGCTTCTTTTAAACAAAGCTCCTTGGCATTTCCTTGATTTACTAAAGTTAAAACTGCTTTTCTTGAAATTACCAGCTGAACTTGCTATTGAAAGTAGATAGATTATTTATGATATTGTGTGATCAACAAAATGTTGGGGAAAAAGGAATGGAAGACAACTGTATACAGCAGAGATAGTGTAATAAGAGAGTGGGAAAGGGTAGAAGGTCAAACATGGGGTAAAAAACCTATATATACATATACATATGTATGAAAGTAGAAATGGAATATTATTGATGATAACATGCATGATTAAGCCACTATGCAGTTTATTCTAGATGGGAAACCACATTTAGTATGTTGCGATGATGCTCAGGGAATGAATGTTAAGTAATTAAAAAAAAGTTGCAGGAGAAAAAAAATAATATTGAGATCTGTTATAACAGGATAAGAAGCTCTGTTTTAATATTTTATTTGCATATTTTTCTATGCAAATATATGCCATGACTTTTCTGACACTCCAAGAGTAAACACAGTAAGTATATAAAATTCAACTTGCACAAGACTTAAGAAACATCGAATAGGTGCCAGCAGGTGGCATAGTGGTTAAGGTGCTGGACCCCCACATAGCTGACTGCAGTTTGATTCCCAGACATGGTGGCTTGAAATCATGCCAGGAGCATGTGTGCATGTGCCCAAAATCCCAGGAGAAGAATGGAGGAGAAGGAATTGTGGCATGGCCATTTTCCTGGGGGTGAGTGGGGGAGTGATTACTCACTTTCCTTCTCACAGACTCTAACACGTATGTTGATGTGTTTGATTGAGTCAATTTACAGTGTATTCTGGATGAGAAATCTCATATTGTATGCTATAATGATGTATAGTAGATGAATGTAAATAAATACATTTAAATAAATTCAAATAAATAATACAAGGGAGACAGGCAGATGGGGCTAGGAGGAGGAAGAAAGCATCTCCCATGGACTGTAGTCATGTCCCAGTTCCTTCTTTTCCATCACTCTGTTGGAATTTTGGTCACATATACACACATGCCCATCATGTTTTTTCAAGTTGCCATGCTGAGCTTTTAACCATGATGGGCCATTTGGCTCCCTTAACCACTAGTCAATATGTTGATCCTGGAACACAGTTTTATTATTTTATTTTATTTTTCTAAATAATTATTTTACTTAACTTTATTTATTTGTTTATTTATTTTAATTTATTTTAATTTGACCAGAGATGGGGGGGAGAGAGAGAGAGAGAAAGTGAGAAAGCAAGCCACCAGGTCCAAGACTTGAATCATGGTTAGCGATGTGGGGATCTAGCACCCTTAACCATCATGTCAAACACAATTTTAAATAGTGTTTAAGAGTATAAACTTTGGAGTCAGATATCATCGGGTTTAAACACTTACCCTGTCTGTCTGGGTCAGACAGCAAAGTTTAAATTCTGGTGTGCTACTTGCCAGCTACATTATTTGGAGCTAATTATTTAAACTTATTTGGCCTCAGATTCCACATCTCTAAAACAAAGATTATAATGTTTATTTCATATAAATATGGTCTCAATTAAACGAATTAATGGTGTGTATGTCACTTAGCATATTGCATGGCACATAATAAACACTTGTTATATAGTAGGTTTCTTAGATTAATACTCTTATTATTAAAATAAATATTGAGGACAAGATGCAAAATTTACTGTAATGAAAGTTATGTCTTAAATCATTATAATGCAGCACAATAAATTTTTATTGAGCTAGATTAGACAATGAAGATGTAAAGAGTTTATCAAGGACCACCACTTTCAAATAATTCACATAATATGGGTGTATTAAAAATCTAAAAATTCGACGGAACCAGCGTTTAGCATAATGGCTATGTCGCTGAACTCCCATGTAGTTGACAGCAGTTCGAGTCCTGGACCCAGTGGCTTAAACTCACACCGGATGCTTGTGCGTGTGTGCCCAGGATCCCCAGAAGAGAATGGAGGAGAAGGGGTTG
This sequence comes from Tupaia belangeri chinensis, assembly GCF_000334495.1. Taxonomy (NCBI): domain Eukaryota; kingdom Metazoa; phylum Chordata; class Mammalia; order Scandentia; family Tupaiidae; genus Tupaia; species Tupaia belangeri. The sequence continues at coordinate 710,036 of NW_006205663.1, forward strand.
TGGTGTGGCCATCCCCCCGGGGGGTGATTTCTCCCTTTCTGTCTCTCTGTTTCTGTCTTTCTGCTGAGTGCACGCACCCTACAGCAAGAAAAGAAAAGAAAAAAGAAAAGAAAAGAAAAGAAAAGAATCTAAAATTCAAACCCCCATACTCACATCTACAAAATAACATTTATTAAAGTTGTAAACTTTAAGAGGATGAGAAAGTTAACATGTTCCAAGTTTGGGGAACTTTGTTGAGTTTTACATGTCCATTTATATTTAACTTCCAGTAAACTTTTTCTGTTAGAAATGTTTTAAACAGCAAAAAATTTAACTTATATTGAAGAAAAAAACAGATTAAAATAAATACATGGGTTGTTTAACAAGTGAAAATTCCAGGAGTAGAACTATCTCAAGAACAGCTGTATTTACAGTGGAATGAAGTCATCAAGACTCCGTTCACCTGGATGACTTGACTCTTTGGTTGGATTGGTTTTATATCAATAGTCTATTAAGTCAGAAGATAGTAGCATCTGTTTGCAATCCCTAAATCATCTCAGGTTTCTGTGCAGGAAGGAAGAATAATAATCCTTATTCCAGAATAGTCAGAAAAGATTTAATTGCATATTATTGGCCACAGTAGGTCAAATGCTCATTCTTAAAACAATCATTAAGAACAGAGAAATAGCTTAGGCTAATCAAGGTCTAAACTTAGAAGTTTAAAGTAGCCGCAATTCCACACAGAGTGCATGGATTGAGAGTGAAGAGTATATTTCTTGAAGGAAATACTAGGCATCTATTTTCATAGGAGGAGGATATTGGACAAGAAAACAATAGATAATCTTTTATTTCATAAGGTAAAATTTTATCCAAGCTGAAATATTTAAAAGATGTGTCCAAAGATGACTTAAACACCTTCTGATAATAGAGCTAGACATTTTTCTCTGTTATACCACAAAGTCAACTTGATTTTGTCTCATCAATATTATCTTACCAGTTATCACAAGGTATCACAGATTATTGTCTTCCTCATTTTTTTGGAGTTATGTATGTTGGAGCTGTGCCTAATACCCATGACTGAAAGAGGTCTTATTGCTTATTTACAAGTTACAAATATATGATGAATTTAAAATCAATATCAGAGAAGTAAAATAAATATTATCAGTATTATATACTTTTTCAAAATATTACTCAAGACAAGAAAATTTAAACAACCAACTTGCATAATTTAAACTTTCATATCCTATATAGTACATATGATAAAAGTGATACAGTCAGAAACATCATTAAAAAAATCAGAAGAATAAGTGAGTAAAAACAAAATGACATGGGGAGACAAAGTTGAAACCATAAAAAGGTGCTTACTGAGCTTAAATTTTGGACTTTATTACCTCAAATTCAAATTCTAAAACTGAAGTTGTCAAAGTAGAAATTTGCTCTTTGTTATCTTTCAGACCTCACTCTTCCATAAAATTGTTGTCTATTTTCCTTCAGAAAAAAACAACCAACCAACCCCCCTCCCCCAAAAAACTTTTGATAGCTTCTGAAAATAAAGCTGAGTTTCTCAAAATTATGTTTTATTACTTAAATTTGTTTATCTTAAAAGCTGTACACCAGTTTATAATTTCCTGTAAAACTTAATCACGATCAATGTTTTAATAACTATTGAAAGGGAAGACCTGATACATACAGAAGATTCAAAATGCTCCAAAATTGCAATGTGGAAAAACCATAAAAATATATAATACTGATTAATAAATGTCTAATTAACATTAAAAAAACTGACACGTCATTAACAGAATGAGAAAACGTGTCAAAGACAATATCATTTCAGGCAATATAGTTTTATCTTCATTTTTTTGTTTCTTTTGTATTTTATTACTCAGGTTAAGAAAGACACAAAAAGTAAAAGACATAATGCTTACAACTGATAATATATACCTTATATACAACTATAGGGAAATAATTATGTATGGGCTTATAAAGTGCTTGCATTAAGTTTTCATTATTATTTGAAGAAATCTTACAAGTTCCAAAATTGCTACTATCCTCATTCCCTTTTACGGACATGTGATATAACTGGAATGAGGGGAGACAGTAGTGAGAGAGAACTTTTAAGTCAAATCTTCATCTCTTCCGGTTGCATCCCAAATCCTCAGACATTTCTACAACACTCACATCCACTCAGCTCTTCCCTAACTCAACCCATTGCTGTTTCTTGTGATTTTTCTATTTTAGCCCTCAATCCCACCTTCTTCCTCCTATTTATTGTAATTTCCTATTTATCGCCAGGACTTATGTTACCTTATCTGTCCCACAATTAGCCTCTTTTTCTTGTAGTCATTCCATTTCTTATCTGTCCCATTCTATTTGCAATTGTATACCAAATGACTCTGTTTTCATACTCCACCATGTATTTTCATAATTTTCTGCTTTATAATCCCCATAAATAAAATATTCAAAGGGAGAAAGATTTGGGAATCCAAATTAAATAATAACTTACTGTCTTTCTTCCAAGATCAGGTATTTGATAATCAAGGATTTAAATATTTTCCATTTAAGTATTTTCGTAGGCTGCCTATAATTTCAAAATGTTCAAAAATTAGAATTTTCAGAATCTATTTCTTGGCAACAAAAATGTAGGCTTTTTTTATCTTTGAAAACTAAGCCCTTGATGAAATGTAAATTAATAAATTATCTAGAGAAGAACTCTAAAATATAAGCTCTAATTGTTAAGATCAATGGCATGTAAAGAGCAACTGATAAAAGTTAGTGATAAAAAAGGTCTAGGTATGTATATTATGGTAGACTACATGTTTTGTAAAATACTTCATTTATAAAGCAGCTAAAATATTGAATAAAAATATCTTTAAAAAGTATATGTGCTGCAAAATGTCGGAAAAGTAAGGCACATCATTAGAGGGCAAAAATAACAAGAAAGCATGAATCACAAAAGGTACATGGAAACCCACAGCAGTTCTGGTGTCCCCTGTCAATCTCTGCTTTTAATGGGTCAAAGTAGAGGAGAAGAAAGAGAACCTAGGGCCTAAGCAAGGTAGAAAGTTAAATTGAGTTCTCCACACGAAGCAGTTATATCTAAAAAATCACACACTCAGAGTTTGATTGAATAATAAAAAAATATACCAACTGTAGAAAAATAGTTTAAAACACCTGTTACTTTGAACTTGGCTCTTTGTGGAAAGGGGAAAAGAAGCTCCTGAGAAATCTCAAACATAAGCTAGTTTATGTGAATAGGAGGATTGAATCAAACTATCTGTGTGATCTGTAATCATAAAAGCTGAAAAGCAAGAGTGATTTCAGGAAACGGTGGACAACGCTCCACACCCTTTTGCCCCCAAACACAGAAATATCAGAAAAAAATCCCAACAAAAAATAAAACAGAGAATGAATAAAATTAACTTATGAGACAACTCACAAAAGAATTAAATGTCTACAGACAAATGCCCAAGTAAGAAAAAGCCATTTTCAAAATGGTAGAAAATTTTAAGGCATTTCTATTCACCCATGCTCCAAATTCTTCTCAATATAAACCCATCTTTTTTATTTTATTCTTATTCTTTGCATTGTATCACTGTATACCTTTACAACACTGAAATTAATTTTTCTCAACCCAAATAGCCTGTATGTTAGTACAGTCATCATGGTTTTAGAGATATATATTAACTTTAAAATTTACTAAGAAAAACATGCAGGATATGATTTAAACTAAACAACTAAACATATACAAATAGACTATTTAAACTTCAAATTATAAGCTTGATCTAACAAATGTATATAGAATGCTGTACCCAACAAGTGGAGAACAGATATATTTGGAAATGTACCACCAAGAATTACCAAAAGTGGTTATATACTAGCCTAGTGTAAATCTCAACAAACTTGGCAAAATTGGTATCATAAATAACACATTCTCTGAAAAAAAACACAAGTAAGAAAACAGTAATAAAATAAGTAAAAACATTTTAATTTTAAATAGACTTCTATACATATATTATATTATAGGGATGAATCATAAATAAACGTTAAAATACTGAAACTTGTATTAAAATGAAAATCATATACAATTTTCTTCATGCACCTAAACAAGCATTTCATTCAACATTGCTTTCTCACTTTCCTTCTCTCTATCTCTCTCTCTGTCTCTCTCTGGTCAAATTGAAATAAATGAAATTAAAATAAAAAATAATAAATAATTATTTAAAAAAAGAAAATAAATTAATGTAATTTACTACATGAACAGATTATGGAGAAAATAGATATTGGACATCTTAATAAATGCACATAAATCAGTAAACAAAATTCAACATTATTTCATGATTAAAATCTAAGCAAACTCAAAATATAAAAAGAAAATTTTATTAAACTGATTAAGTGTATTTACTCAAAATCTACATAAATATTAATATTACTTATTGAAAGTATTTAATTTAAAATTGGAGGAAAAATGGACATTTGCTTTTACTTTTTCTAGTCAACATTAAAATCTATCTCAGATCAATGTGATAAAAAAACTGCCAGAAAAAATATATTAAATATAGAGATAAAAAACTTATAATATTCAAAGACTTGATAGTGTATACAGAGACCCAGTAAATTCCATAGATAAAAAATCATTTAATTGAAATCAGAAAATAGCAAGTTTGGGCCAGTCACAGCAGCACAAGCAAAGTGACTCTGTGCAATACTAGACACATATGAGAAAGCCTACAGTTCAGAGTATGGTGGGCTTGACTATGAATAAGCCCATAATCTTGGATGGCTGTTCGGCTGGGGGGGGGTTTACAGTATGATGGTATCCTATCAGAGGTTCCTATCTTTCTCTCTCTCTCTCTCGTCTCAATCAAAAAATAAACTTTAAAACAAATGTATAGCAAGTTTGCTACATTTGAGATCATTATACCAGTGTCCATTTTATCTCTCTACACAGCAACAGAAAATTTAATATTAAAATAACCATACTCAATAACAACAAAAGTATGTAGGCATTTAGGAGACAAGCGTAATAAATGTAAGATCTCTTTGTACAAAATCATAAAACTTTAAAAAGATCTAAAGTAAATGTACAGATATATCTTGTTTACTAGTAGGAGGACAATATTATAAAGATATCAATTATATCCATATTGATCAATAGATTTAATGTAGTTAGAATCAAACCAAAGAGTATAGTTTGTGTAAAACTATACTAAACAATTCTAATGTATATGAAGTGCAGAGGAACAAAATAACAAAGGTTCTTATAAAAAAAATTAGGTGTCTTGTTCTACTAGTAATCAAAATTTATCATAAAGCTAAAGTAACTGAGATAATGTGGTGTAGTGGAATTCTGCTTCTTCCAGGTTTTGTGATAAAAATTTCTATAATTTCTGGAAGAACAAATATTCACTTTATAACCATAATCCCAGAAAAATTACTACTGCTATGATATGATTACATCATTTTGCAATCATTTGTAATCAACTGGAAATTTAATCTGATTCCTGAAACTCTGTATGGCCTAGAAATCTGTGACATTTTTCTTGCTAAAAGTCTTTTTAATTTACATTCTTTTAATTAATACATTTTTTTCTAGAATAGTTTCTGGCTCACAATAAAATTGAGTAGAAATTAGAGTTCCTACATATCCCCTATTCCTACACACAAAAATATCAACATCCTGAACTGGTGTTACATTTGTTACAATCAATGAACCTACATTGACCCATCATCATTATCCGAAGTATGTAGTTTACATTAGAACTTACTTCCAGAGTTGCAAATTCTATGGATTTTGATACATATATAATGACACGTGTCCACCCTAAATATCCTTTGTGCTCTGTCTATTCATTCCTACTCTAAAAATCCTCTGTGGTCTGTGTATTCATTCTTGGGGACAACCACTAAACTTAACTGTCTCCATGTTTTAATTTTTCCAAAATGTCATACAGTTGGAATCGCACAGAATGTGGCTTTTCAGATTGAATTCTTTCACTTAATAATATATGTCTAAGTTTTCTCTTTTTTTCTGCTTCTTTTTCTTAATTCATTTTTCTTTATTTATGTTCATTTACTATACATCAATACAGTATACAAAATAAGATTTTCCATCCAGTATACACTGTATATTAGCTCAATCAAGGATATTGCCATACATGTTATCATCAACCAATAATTTTCCATTTTGTATTTTTTATATTATTATTATTTATACATTTAATTGCTATACATTATTTAGATTGTAAAGAGACTACCCAGCATGATATACACCTCAGTCAAGCCCAGTTGAGAATACTAAACACGTCCTCATCAACAAATATTATAAGGGGACCAGTAGTGGCATAATGGCTGTGTTGCTGGACTCCCATGTAGTCGACCATGGTTCAAGTCTTGAACCTGGTGGCTTAAACTTACGCCAGGGGCATATGCATGCATGCACAAAATCCCGATAGGAGAATGAAGGAGAAGGGATTGTGGCGTAGCCATCCCCTCTGGGGGGTGATTTCTTGCTTTCTGGGCCAGCAGGTGGCACGGTGGTTAAAAATGCTGGACTCCCACATGGCCGACCATCATTCAAGTCTTTGACCTGGCGACTTACTCTGTCACTATCTCTCTCTCTTGTTCACATGTGCTCTGACCCTCTCTGGTCAAATTAAAATAAATTAATAAAGTTTAATAAAATAATTCTTTAAAAAAAAAAAGAAATAATAAACCCTATCTGTGTCCCACAAATATCTTACCTCTCTATTTTTTTCCCCAAATTTCCTTTCCTACACTCTC
>NW_006205663.1:717058-721649 GCF_000334495.1 Tupaia belangeri chinensis
AAGCTCTTTGAGGAACCTCCATATTGTTCTCCACAGTGGCTGAACCAGTTTACATTCCCACCAACAGTGTAAGAGTGTTCCCCTTTCACCACATCCCCATCAACACTTACTTTTATTTTATTTATTTATTTATTTATTTATTTATTTATTTTTATCTTCACCATTCTGACTGGGGTTAGGTGGTATCTCATTGTGGTTCTGATCTGCATCTTCATTATGATGAGAGATGTTGAGCATTTCTTCATATACTTTTCAGCTGTTTGTATGTCTTCCTTAAAGAGTTTTATTCAGCTCATTTTCTCATCTTTTAATTCAGTTAATCTTTTTCTTCTGGGTAAGCTGCTTGTGTTCCCTGTGTATTCTGGTTTCCAGTCCCTTATCTCTTTTTTTTTTAATGACTTTATAACTTATTTGTTTTTAGGGCTGAATAATACTTTATCCATTCACTTACTTGTTTTTTCTCAGTTTGGGCAATGATGAATTAAAGCTGTTATAAGCATTTGTGTGCAGCTTTTTGCATGGATATAATTTTTAAATTCATTGAGTAAATCCAAGAAGCACAATTGTTGGATTGTATAGGAAATATATGTTTTATCTTATAAGAATCTCACAAATTTTCTTCTAAAGTGGCTGTATTATTTATTTTACATTCTCACTAGTAAAGAATGAGAGGTCCTCTTGTTGTTCCACATCCTTTCTAGTATTTGGCATTGTCAATGTTTGTGACTTTTGTCCTTCTAACAGCATGTAGTAATATCTTCTTCTCATTTAATTTGGAATTTCTTAATCAAATGTGATGTTAAGAACCATTTTATATGCTTAGGCTATGGTATGAATCTCCTCCCCCCTCCAATGCATACACTGAATCTTTTTTAAAAAGAATGATTTAATTTTATTTGTTAATATTATTATTTTATAAATTTGGCCAGAGGGAGACAGAGAGAGAGAAAGGGAAAGTGAGAAAGGAAGCTGTCAGGTCCAGGATTTGAACAACAGTTGGATACATGGGAATTCAGTGCCCCAACCACCATGCCATCTGCTGGCCCAAACATATGCTGAATCTTAATTTTTAATGTTACAGTATTAAGAGGTAGGATCTTAGATAAGTGATTAATTTATGCAGTCTCTACCCTCAGAATTGGGTTTTGTTCTCTTATAAAGAGTCTACAAAAAGTGTACTTGCTACTTTATCATGTGAGAAAACAAGACTTACTCCTTTCTGCCATGTGAGAACACATAGACAGCATCATCTATGAGGACCTTACCAGACACTGAATCTTCCAGTGCTTTGATCACCGACTTTCCAGTGTTCAGAACCATTCTGTTTATAAATGACCCAGTCTAAGATAGATCTGTTACAGTAGCATAAATGGACTAATGTGTTACTTGCTATCTGTGTATCTTCTTTGGTGAGTTGTTTGGGTCTTTTGCCCATTTATAAATTAGGTTTTAAAAAATCAGATTGTTTGGGACCAGCAATTGACGTAATGTCTATGTCACTGAACTCCCACGTAGTTGGCCACAGTTCAAGTCCCAAACCCGGTGGCTTAAACTCACACTGGGTACCTGTACGTGCGTGCCCAGGATCCCGAGTGGAGAATAGAGGAGAAGGAATTGTGGTGTGGCCATCCCCCCCGGGGGATGACTTCTTGCTTTCTGTCTCTCTGTCTTTCTGGTGAGCACACGTGTCCTATAGCAAACAAACAAACAAACAAAACAAGAAAACCAAAAACCTCTCCAAAAAAATTATATTGTTCTTTTTTTTTAACTAGTATATCTTAAATGGGAGAACAACCTTATGAGATCACCATACTGCCAGATTTTAATGTATTTATGGTTTATAAAGTTGTTGGACTTTCATTTGAGTTTAAGACTGAAGGGACCAATTATTCTTTGTGTTCCTTTAACAATCGCCTCTACTTCACTAACATGACTGTGAGCCTGATATCTCTTTTCATAGAGGTCACTAAAGAGCTATCTGATAATGAGAGATATGGACTTGAACTACACCATGTGTCCGAATGAGTCTAAGCATAACAGCAATCTCAACAGCTCTTCAGAGCCTACTGAAGTATGTGTTCTGTAGAATTAGTAAGAAATGCCTTTGGAAATAAGCATATTAAGTTTTAGGGGACTGTGAGAAGCATTTTATGTGAATAAGAACATTTAAAAATAATTACACATGCTATCATGACGGGGCATGTCATCTAGGAGTCATGCATGGCATACCATGAGTAGGACAACAGAATTGAATTTCTGCATCCCAAACTTTACTGTCACTACATAAAAATAACTACTAGTGCTATTCAAAAATGCTTTGAGCAAAAGCTCTAACATTCCAAATGATCCTGCAAATCCCATTTCTATATGCTTTTTAAGTTGTTTAGTTCTGAATCAGCAGTCTAAAAGTGTGTTTAAACACTGCAGGTAACCATTTCCCATGGAACAAATAGGAAGGAAATCAGGTTATGGTGAGGGCACCCAGCAGGACTCTTCTACTGTCTACTCAGTGTCAATGTAAACTGATTTCTTTAAGAAAGACACTCAGGGAAAAGAGAACAGATTGCAGGAAACATGTTCTGCATACAAGAAAGAGAAAAAATATAGAATACAGAATACTTGGTGATAATTATGCAAAAGGATAAAAAATTCTGAGAAATAGAGTAACTATAGAATAGCAATATTGCAGCAGGTGGAAGTTGTACACACTAGGTTTGCTTGCAGCAGCACAAAACATAATTTGTGAGTATTCTTGCTGGTTCTCTTTATTTTATGCAAAATAATTGCTAGCTTATAAGTTTCTGATGGTTTCTTTATCATTGTTCATGCTACTCAAATTGCTATTTGCTAAGAAAAAAGTTTGAGCTAAGTAAATTTTTTTTAAAAAAAATCACCATGTATAACTGCAGAGGAATATAGAATAAGCCTAACAAGACATAAAATTCTGATCATGTAGCTAGAACTATTATAGAGCTTGAGAAATTGAGATATATTTGTGCTTACAAACTTAATTAACTGCATGCTAGTTATGCATAGCAATATACAAAAGGGAAAATTATCATACACCGTAAAATCTTCCAGACCAACCTTGAGCCCCAAAAGGCAGCTACCTCAGTAAATAAAAGCCATATATTTGACATTGGGATATTATAATCACATTACTAATGAGTAAAGCAGTTCTTAAAAATTAAGCATTTTACCCTTTTCAGAGGTTCCCATAATAGCATCTGGCAATAGTTCAGTATTAGAACCAGGATATTGGCATTAGTAGAGAAAAGTTTCATCACCTCCCAAAAACATCCCATTTGAATCCATATTTATTATCATTACCACCATCTCTTATCTCTCACCACTGGTAATTACTTACCTGTTCTCATTTCTATAATTTTGTCATTTCAAAAATGTTACAGAAAAAAATTTTAAACAATAAGTGACCTTTTGTGATTAACTTTTATCATTCAGCACAATTCCTTGAAGATTCAATCAAGTTAGCTTGTGCGTCGATAATTCATTTATAAAACATTCTTGAGTCCATGGTACAGTGGCTTGTTTAGGCATTCACATATTTAAGGACATTTGAGTTGTTCTCAGTTTTTGGCTATTATGAATAAAGATCTTTTAAACATACACATACTTATTTCTCTATGAACAGAAATTTTAATTTCTCCAGGTAAATTCTCCATAGTAAACTTGCTGGATCTTATAGTGCTTCTATGGTTGATTTTATAAGGAACCTCCAAATCATTTTCAAGAATAATTTTGTCATTTAATGTTCCTGCCAACAATTTATAAGTCTACGTATTTGACTGCACCCCTGCCAGAATTTGGTGGTGTCACTGTATTTATTATTCTGGCCATGGTGATAGATCTGTAGTAATAGCTAATTATGGTTTTAATTTCATTTTCCTAATGGCTAATAAAGTTGAAAATCATTCCAACTAATTTGTCCTCTGTATATCTTTTTTGGTAGAATGTCTTTTCATGTATTTTGTACATTTCTTTTGAATTGTTTTCTTTTAACTATTAGACTTTTTAATTTGTATCTTCTTTTGTTTATTTTAAATTCGGAGGGCACAGAGAAAGAGAGAGCAGCACCCTTCATTTGGATGTGGTTACATTGTAATCCTTTTGTTCTTCCATTTCTCCAACCCATCAGATTTCTGAGTACATTTGTATACATGCACAGAGTATTTTTCAAGCCACTGGGGCCAAGATTCAAACCACAGTTGGCCACGTGAGCTCTGACTCCCAATGCATAAAACAAAATTGCTGCGCTATGAGGCCAGCCCTAACAATTCTTTATATTCAAAGCACTAGTTCATTATTGGATATGTGGTTTGCAGATAACTTGCTCCTACTCTGCAGCTTCTTTACATACTCCTAACAGAGTCTTTGTAGATTACTTTTTGAAATTTTTGATGTAGTCCACTCTATAAATTTCTTATTCTATGTCATAATTTTGATGTTGAGTCCATGAATAATTTCAGGTTAATTTTTATATAATGTGTGAAATTTAAGGGTAGAATAATTTTATAATTTTATTTGTCTGCTTTAGGTTTACTTTTTTGTGTTTTTATTATTTCTGTTGTTT
>NW_006205663.1:721937-730480 GCF_000334495.1 Tupaia belangeri chinensis
ATATATATATATATACATGTATATATATATATATCACTATGTATCATTGTGTAGTACTAAAAGGTTCTTTCATTGAATATCTTTTGCACTTTTTTCGAAAATCAGTTGGCTATATATGGATGGATTTTGTAAGTTTTGATTAACATTCCTGTTTAATTGATCTATGTGATCTATGTGCCCATCCATGCATCCATCAATACTACACTATCTTGATTACTCTAGGTGTTTAAGAAGCGTTCTTTTTTGTTTTCAAGGTCTTTAAGCTTATTCTACACCTTATGACTTTTCACAAATTTTAAAATAAGCTAGCCTATGCTGTAAAAAGCCTTTCCAGACAGTTGATAGATTAGTAGTTATGTTGCTGGACTCCCACATGACTGACTGCAGTTTGAGTCCCAGATTCAGTGGCTTAAAACTCATGCCAGGCATGTGTACATGCGTGCCCAAGATCCCAGGAGGATAATGGAGGAGAAAGGATTGCAGTGTGACTATCCCCCTTGGGACTATAATTTCTCACTTTCCTTCTCACTGTCTCTGTCTCTAGAGCAAGCATATGCGCCCTAAGGCAAAAATCTCTATGAAAAAAAAAAAAAACTTCCGGAATTGTGATAGGAATTAAATCTATACATCAATTTGGAAAGGCATTGACATTATTACCATTTTGAGACATTCAATCCCTGAACATAGTATTTGTCTCCATTTATTTAGGTCTTCTTTGATTTCTGTCTTCAACATTTTGTAATTACCAGTATAGATCTTGGACTTAATTAAGTTTATATTTATGTACTTTAATTTCTATGGAAAAATGATAAATTATATTTTTTAAAATTTCAGTTTCCATTTGGTAATTATTAGTATATAGAAATCTGAATGTATTTATGTGTTGATTTTGAATGCTGTGACCTTGTTGAATTTATTACTTTTAGAAGTTTTTTTTGTAGACTTATTGGAATGTAGACTTATTGGAATTTTTACATTAAAGAAAATCATGTCATCTACCAGTAGGAGCAAATGTATTTCTTCTTCCCAAATATGATCCATATTTATTTGTTTTCTTCCCCAGGTGCCCTAATCAAAACCTACAGTAAAGAGTTGAATATGTGTGGTGACATCAAACAATATTTCATTATTCCTAATCTTAGGGCAAATACATTAAGAATTTTTTTTTTTTTTTTTGCTATTAAGTAGTATGTTAACTATACAGCTTTCATAGATTTTCTTTATCAAGTTGAGGACTTTTCCCCCTATTTCTAATTTTCTAAGAGATTCTTTTTTTACTCAGTGTGTGTTAGATTCTGTCAAAAGCGATTTTTGCATCAGATGATATAATTATATGATCTTTCTCCTTCAGCCTGTTGTTATGGTGACTTATATTGATTGATTTCTGAATGTTGAACCATTCTTTTATACTTGGAATAAATTTCACTGGCTCATATTATGTAATTCTTATACATTGTTGGATTGGTTGTGTTATAGTCTGATTACATTTTTGCATATATGTTCATGAGAAATATTGGTTTGTAATTGTTTTAAGTTTATTTTTCATTTATTTTATAAGACAGAGAGGAGAGAGAAGCACCCCTGACAAGCTCTTATGTCATAGTTCCCCCTCCCAGCTCTCCAGTCATCTAGAATCATAGGTGCACTCACACACATGTTCAGGTCAACCAAGGATCAGAACCTGGGACCTTTCCATATGACATCACTATCATACAACAGCACACTACCACCTATGTCACTGCATCTGGGCCTGTAGTTTTCTTTTTGTTACTGTCTTTGTATAATTTTGGTATCAAGGCAATACTGACTTCATAAAATAAGTTAAAGAGTGTTCCCTATTCACCTATTTTGTGGAAGAGGATGTTGTTTCTTAAATCCTAAAATTTCAAGTGCAGTTTTTACATCTTTGAGCCTCATAAGCTCTTAAAGTCCTAATTATACATTCCCCTTTTCTCATCAGATAGGGCCCCTGCCCGGAGGAAAAAAACATCCCTAGCTGTCTAGTTTCCCTATCAGTAAGAACAGCTGCCAACCACCCACACTTCAAATTCATAGGCTTTACCTTCGTGCAAGGACTTGAAGTTATTCAGACAAAAAAATCACATCTTACCACAAAAATTGGGTATCAGCACCCGCTTTCTCACTCTATTTCTTAGTACAACTCTTGAGCGGTTCTGCATGTTATGCAATGTCCTACTCTCCAAATCTGTGAGTATGTCACTGATAAACTGCTGCTAATTTCATCTGTCCGTTGTTGGAGGTTGGATTTTCTTTCACTGTCTCTTACTACTGAGGGAGTCTCTCTTTCACAAATTGGTTGAATAAATAATTAGAACAGCTGTGTGGAATTGTTTTTAACTCATCCTTAGATATTTGGTAGAATTCTCCAGTAAAATTATTTAGTCCTAGAGATTTCTTTTAGGAAGTGTCTTAATTAAAAATATAACTTTTAAAAGTAATTATGAAATTATTCACACTATTTTATTTTGTTCAAGTTTTGGTATTGTGCAATTTTCAGGGAATTGGTAAATTTCCTTTTAAGTTTTCAACTTAGAATTTTAAAGTCATTCATATTACTTTTTCATTATCTTTTTAGTCATTGCTGAATCTGTAGTGATATTCTTTGTTTTACTACTGATTTTGGTTGTCAGTGTTTTTCCTCTTATCTTCTTTTTTCTTGTTGATATTTATTAATTGTATTAAATTTCTGAAGATTCGCTTGTGATTTCATTTATTTTCTCCATTAGTTTTCTATTTGAAATTTCATTGGTTTCTGCTCTTATTTTTATTTATTTATTTTTACTTGTTTTGAGTTTATTTTTTCTTTCTTTTCTTGATTTCTTTTCTAAAGTGAGCAGTTTGCATTATAATTTTTTATCATTGCTTTAATCAACAATTACAGATTTTACTGTGCTTTGTTGTTATTTTTGTTCTATGTAATTTTTTTTCTTCTTAGTTTTGTTATGGAGTAAGTGCACTCAACAGAGAGAGATGGAAGAGGGGTGAGAAATCACATCCTAGGGAGGATGGCAATGCTGCAGTCCCTTCTCTTCCATTCTCTTGGGACTTGGGGTGCATATGCACTTGAGCCTGACATATTTTCAAGGCACAGGGTCTAGGACTTGAACCATGAAACTGGCCATGTAGATTCCAGTCACCTTAAACTCCACACCACCTGCTGGTACCTTCTATGTAATTATTTTATTTCCTTTAGACTTCCTCTTTTCCACATGAATTATTAAATTTTTAAAATTTTAACTGTTTTATATATGTTAAGGTATTTCTTTTCTCTTTCTGTTATTATTTCTGGACTTTTATTCATTTATAATTGGAGAATATGGTAATATTGTTTTAATGTTTTAAAATATGTTAGTTTGTTTTATTAATCAGGGTATGTCATAGCCTGGTAAACATTCCACGAGCACTTGAAAAAATGTCTATTCCGCATTTACTGAGTGGAATGTTCTATAGATGTTAATTAGGGGCTGTTAATTGATGTGCTGTGTAATTAAATATCTTTGCTAATTTCATGTCCAGTCTTTCTATCAATCACTGACAATGAGGAGTTGAAATCCTAAAGTATGATTATGGATTTATTTAGTTTTCCTTTTAGCTCTCACAGTTTTCGTTTTATGTTCTTGAAGCTCTGTTTTTTCTTCCCCAATAATTATTTATTTTATTTTATTTCATTTTATTTTGTTTATTTGCAATTCTTATTAATTTTTTTTTAATTTGACCAGAGAGAGACAGAGAGAAAAAGGGAAAGTGAGAAAGCAAACCATCAGGTCTAGGGCCCAAACTCCGGTTTGGCCATGTGGGAGTCTAGCACCCTAAACACTGTGCCACCTGTTGGTCCCGAAGCTCTGTTTTTTGGCACATACACATTAGGATTGCTATGTCTTTTTGTTCAAGTGATCCTTTTATAATTATGTAATGCACCTCTTTGTCACTAGTAATTTTCTTTGTTATGAAAAGCCCACTGTATTTGACCTTAATAAAACCACTGATGCACTACTCTATTTTTTTTCCTGCAAAGGTAACATGATAGATCTTTTTACACTGTTTTACTTCAACCTGTCTATGTTGGGATTGCAGTAAAATTTTTAAAATTTGCTATTTACATTTAATCACTATGTCTTTACAGTGTACAACATGGTTTTTGTAAGAGCAGTAAAATTTTGGAATACAGCTCTGTGTGTGTGTGCGTGTGTGCTCTGTAATTCACTTTGTCAACCCAACTTTTATCTTTTATTTGGTGAAGGTAAGCCATTTTCACTATAATTATTTATATGTTAGTACTTAAGTATGCCATTTTATTATTTGTTTTCACTATTTCTTCTCATTCTTCACCTTGTTTTTCTCTTTTCTTATCTTGTAGATTCCTTGAATATTTCTAAGTATTTCATTTTTTAAATTAAACTGTATAGAAATATAGAAGTATATAATTTTGTATAGTTTTCTTCTGATTCCTCTAGATAGTAAACTTATATAAAAATGAAACTTATCACAACTTACTGATAATAAGTGTTCTATCACTTCAAGTGAAGTATTGAAACGCTACTTATAACTGAGTTTCTTTACTCTCCCCTATTATTAAATATAATTATATCTAGTCTTTCCTGTACATATTTTGGAAAACATGAAATATTTTATAAGTTTTGCTTCAGCAATCATATATAATATCAAAGATTCATGGGAAGAATAGAAAATCTACTTACCTCTTTTATACATTTGTTCTTTCTCTTCACATGTCCCAAGTTTTTTTTTTTTAATTTCCTTTTGTGGAAGAACTTTCTTCTGGAAACACCATTCTTCAAAGGTAGATTTACTAGGAACAGGTTATTTTACCTTCTTTTATTTAAGAATGTTTCTTTATTCTTAAAGGAATGTCATTGGATATAGAATTCTTAGTTGACTGTTCTTTTCTTTCAGTATTTGAAAAAATATAGTGCTGTTTCTTTCTCAACTCTAGGATTTTAGATTACAAATTGTCATTTGAATAGGTGGGACTTGATTGGTAATCTCATTTTTTTCTGGTTGCTTATAAGATTTTCTCCTTTGTGTGCACTGGTCTTTGACTTAAGATGATTCAATGTGTGGTTTTTCAGCATTATTATGATGAGGAAGTAATATGCATTTAGCAGAATACTTAATAAATGAAATTAGATTTTCAACCTTTTATTATAAAATAGGTTTTGAGTAACAATACCTTATTTACAAAATGGGATCAGCAGATGGTAAAATCTTTATCTTGCTGCACTCCCACATAGTTGATGGTGGTTTCAGTCCCAGACCCAGTGACTTGAAATTCACACCAGGTGCATGTGCACACGTGCCCAAGATCCCAAGAGGAGAATGAGGCAAAGGCCACCACCTCCCCCAGGAGGTGGGTGATTTCTCACTTTCTGTGTATCTGTCTCTCCAGGGAGCACAAGTGCCCAATAACAAAAGTGTCTCCTAAAGAAAAAAAAAACACTTTATTACAAAATAGATTATTTTGTCCAACTGTTGGCTAATGTAAACATTCTCCCTAATTACATTAAAGAAGTCTATAGCACATTAAAAAAAAAAAACTCTAAGGCTAAGAGGTCTCATTTTTAAAGTAGACATATTTAAAGAAAGCTAAGGCTAAGATATGGTGTTCAGTTGGTTAGGTGTATTAAACATATTTTAAAATTATAGTACTCTCAACTTCTGGTGGTGTTACCAGGATATATCCCCATCATAAATGGAGAGATATCTGCGTTTAAGTTTCTGAATGTTAATTACAATGTGTCTTGGCATGAATTTATTTGGGTTTATCTATTTAATTGTCACTCATCTTTTAAAATCCATAGGTTTTTAGGGACCAGCAGTTCGCGTAATAGCTATGTCGCTGGACTCCCACGTAGTTGACCGCGGTTCACGTCCTGGGCCTGGTGGCTTAAAACTCACGCCAGGCGCATGTGCGTGCATGCCCAAGATCCCAAGAGGAGAATGGAGGAGAAGGGATTAAGTGTGGCCATCCCCCCTGGGGGGTGATTTCTCGCTTTCTGTCTCTCTGTCTCTTTCTGTCTGTCTGATGAGCGCATGCCCCCTATAGCAAAAACCTCTCCAAAAAAAAAAAATTAAAAATTAGGAATTATTCTATAAACATTTGTTTTAAAATGTATTTGAAAATCAGTAACAGTGAAAGAAATAACAACTATGATTTTTTCAGAATTGAAAAGTACAAAGCCCACCAGTCTAAAAGGTATACTTATAGCCCATGAAAGAAATAAACATAAGACACAGTCTAAACACTGAAGATGTAGATAAAATCTTGAAGGGTCTGAAAGAAAGACCAGTACAATTAAAGGAAATAAAGTTGGATTTATCTGTCATCATGTTTACTAATTTGGTCTTCTATCATCTCAACTTTAATACTGAGCCTTCTCAGTATTTAAAAAAATTATTTTAGTAGTTTTTAGTAGTTTTTTTCTATTCTATAATTTGTATTGATTGTAATGGTTAATTTTATGAGTCAATTATACTGGGTCCTGAGATATTTGAATTAAGTATTATTTCTGGGTATGTCTCTGAGGGTGTTTCCAGATGAGATTACCATTTTAATTGGAAGACCCAGTAAAGTAGACTGTTCTCCCCAACAGTGGGTGTACGTCATCCAGTAAATCCTTTGGTGGCCTGGGTAGAACCAAAGGAGGAGGAAGGACTTTAACTTTTCTTTTTGCCTCATTATAGTAGCTGAGATGTCTCATTTTTGTCTTCAGAATAATATTTGTCCCATTAGTTTACCTTGCTCTCAAGCCTTTAGACATGAACTGAATTACACCACTAGCTAGATCGCAGGAGCCATGAAGCTGTCTCTTGAAGAAGGCCTGTTCTGTTCCCTTCTGTCTCTCCTGGGTTGGGAGGGGGAGAGGGAATTACTAACAAGATAAAGGGCTAGGAGAGGCCAAAAGGCCCAGAAAAATGCCTCACCTTAAAAAATTCTAAAAAGCAGAAATTTAGAAAAAAGAGAACACAGAGACAGAGACAGAGGTAGAGAGAGACAGAGATAGATACAGAGACAGAGGCAGGAGGCCTGAAAGGGGTCTTCCTACCACGCGAGTTTTGTATGCTGGAGGCCAAATTATCAGTGGGACCTCTTCATTTCCCCGTTTCTCCCAATAGAGCGCAGGAGCCATGGAGCTGTCCCTTGAAGAAGGCCTGTTCTGTTCCCTTCTGCCTCTCCATGCGAGTTTTATATGCTGGAGGCCGAATTATCAGTGGGAGCTCTTCATTTCTACGTTTCCCCCAAAAATGGCTAGATCACAGGAGCCATGGAGCTGTCTCTTGAAGAAGCTGGCTGTGTATATTCTTAATCAGCACCAATATATGCTGATATTTGACCAATATCCAAGATTCATGGATCCAGGATCAAAGGGTTGAAATTAGAGTGGCACTGTTTACTATTACCTCTCGTAATCCACTAGCAATTTTTTTTGGCTTCCAGTTTACAGAACTTTGTTTCTGAGTCTCTTGTAGAAATCAAAGAGTTAAATTATTTATTTACTTATTTTTTATATCCATTCAGTCACTCTATTTTTTTTACTATTAAAAAGTTTAATCTATTTACATCCATAGTAATTATTAATAGGAAAAGACATTATTGCCATCATGTTTCTTATTCCTTGGTTTTCTAGGTCCTTTATTCCTTCCTTTCACTCCTGGTGTCTTTCTATGCTATTTGTTGATTTTCTGTTGTGGTGTGCTTTGATTTCTTTCTTTTCCTCTTTTGTGTATATCTTATGGATTTTGCCCTGAAATTAACATAAAGCTTACACAAAACACCTTATATTTATAATTGTTTTTTTTTTTAACAAAAGCTTATTAATTTCAAGGGAGGAGGCACTCTTGACAGGATCTCACTGGGATTACACACCCCAGGCTCCTAGCCAGCCAGAATCACAAGCATTTGTGGACATGCTCAGCATTCCAACAGGGCATTTAAAACTGATAACAACTTAGTGTACTATCTACTGTATTATTAACATGTGATTATCAAGTAAATGCCTACATCTGAAAAGTAGAAATATTTCAAACAACCTAACAATGCAGCTCAAGGAGCTAGAAAAACAAGTACACACCAAACCTAAAATTAGTAGGGAGAAATGAAAAGTAAAGATGAGGGCAGAAATAAATTAAACAAACAAAAAATATTCAAGATCTGTAGCTTCACTTTTCTTTTTAAAATTTTCCAGAGGGTGAATTGCCTGCTAGGCAGAGAGAGAGAGAGAGAGAGAGAGAGAGAGAGAGTCCCCCTCCCCCATGGAGCAGAGTCGTGACTTTGCAGTCCTTTCTTCATTTTTCCCTCTTGTGGGGAGTTTGAGAACTCATGCACATGTGCCTGGAATGTTTTTCAAACCACAGGTCCAAGACTTGATTGTAGGTCCAGGCCATGTGGGATTCAGTTGCCAAAACTTACTGAAAGAATTTTTTTGGTTATGAAAGAACATAGATTAAAACAATAAGTAACAATTTTTGTGAAATAAGTAGATTTTAGTTGTCTTCTTTTACAAGTG
>NW_006205663.1:730553-734693 GCF_000334495.1 Tupaia belangeri chinensis
ATATATATATATATATTTGAAAATTGGGACCAGCAGTTAGCTGAATGCCTATGTCACTGGACTCCCACATTGTTGACCACAGTTCAAGTCCCAGACCCGGTGGCTTAAACTCATGCTGGGCCCAGGTGTGTGCATGCCCAAGTCCATAGGTTAGAGAGAACAGTAGTTTCTTGAAAGCTTCTTTTTTGTGTCTTGGTGGTTCTGGATTGGAGACTTTTGCACCACTCCATTCAGGATATACAGGAGTCAGTACAGACACCCTGGCAAGTCACTGTCATGTTGTTTCTCAAGTCTTAAGATCTCTATGGAATCTAATGTCTTCTTTATATCTATTAGAGTTTTTAAAATGCTTATTCCTTGTATATTTGCATTATTTTTTTTAGTTGTAAGAGTGAATACCTGAATGGAATGGGCTATCTTGACCACAACTAGGTTTGTTGGGGCAATTTTGACATAGAAACTTAACATATGAGAAATGATTTGATACCAAAAGCAACTTACAAATTTGCATGATCTCTACTTAATCTGTATATACATAATTTTATAAACACTTTAAAATGAAGAATAACTTCTAGTTTCAGTTTATTAAACCTACCCTTAGTTTTTGTATTAAGACAATTATGTTTATTACGATAAACTTAAACATACAAATGAATAACAACACAACAGTGGCATAGCAAATGAGATGGATTATATTTTTTACATTAATAAACTCTTCTCTCCAGATGTCTCAGCATATGACTGTCCTTTGTATTTTCCACTCATTGGCTAAAACTTCCATGGTCTTATGAATTTGAGAATATCTTCTTTGGTTCCTTTTTAATGACTAAAGAACATTTAAAGTATACAAATAGATGGCGATGTCTATTCTTGTCTGTTTTGCTATTGTATTTTACTAAAGCCAGATGAGTTGGCTACATCAATAAATAGAAAAAGGAGAATTTTTTTTTCTTTATATGGAAATGGAAAGGAAATGTATATTCTTTCTATAAGATCATGTATATTCTCTGCAACCATGCAAATTGGAAGTCTTAATTTTATAAATAAATTTTAAAAATCCTTCAGTCCCAAAGTATTACTTAAAGTGAGAAAGACATATATAAAACTTACAAGCTAAATTTATTTTCTAACACAAAATAAGGTTTATAAAAATTTCCAGTGAGAAATGTAAAATTCACAATAGTAAGACCAATTCTAATCATATAAGTTGTTTAATAAATAAAGTAGATGTGGAAATTATTAAGATTTTGGTTGAAATAAGAAATTTTAAAATTTTTCTTTAAGCAAAAAATATTGTACATTTATTGCTATAAATAAATTTATTTTCTAACACAAAATAAGGTTTATAAAAATTTCCAGTGAGAAATGTAAAATTCACAATAGTAAGACCAATTCTAATCATATAAGTTGTTTAATAAATAAAGTAGATGTGGAAATTATTAAGATTTTGGTTGAAATAAGAAATTTTAAAATTTTTCTTTAAGCAAAAAATATTGTACATTTATTGCTATAAAATCACTCAAGTATCATGCAGATTTTTCGCTGAATAAATTACTCTGGTGTTCTGAAGAATATAATATCTTCCACATATTCATGTTAAAATATTTACCTTTAAAGAGTCATTGTAACTCTATTGTCAACATTCAGTTACTTGTGCTAATGAGAATTGTGATAAGTAATGATGAACAAAAGTATGGATATTTTAAATCTTTATTTTAACTAAATCCTTTTATATATATATATATATCACTTAAAGTAAACTATGTTGAATAAGCCATTCTAAGTGGTTGGGAAGTCATTCAGCAACTCTCAGTAAATAGTGCTGTCTTTTTCTTTTATAGCCACTAATGCCTGTTTCCAGCCATTCATAATGTCTTTCTCAAAGAGGAGGCTACTAGTCTCCATCTCTGGCTGGTAATGGCAGTAGAGAAGATAAATCTTTGAACATGGCCCTTTCATCATAGTTCAGGTTTAGATTTTGTGGCCTGGGGAAACAGAACACCTCCAGTACCAAAGGAATACTGTATATGAAATAATTATATAAATGGTTCATATTTCCAGGTATTAAAATATCTATAAAATAGATTCCATAATATTAATTATAAAAACATGTTTAATTATATTATTTAATAATTATTTCTTGAGCTTCTACATTTCATGCACTGATAAATGATAAAAATATAATAGAGGAGGGAAAATGCTTATAGTTGGGTGAGTAAAGCAGGCACAAAACTAGTTGAAATAAAAATAAATACATAATTTTGTATTATGCTATGTGCTATAAAGGAAAAGCAAAACAGTACAAATTCAGAGCAAATAACAAAACAAACTTAAATTAGGTATCCAGGTCACATGGAGTATCTGACAGCAAGTCTATGTTTCTGCCTTAGATAAAATGCATATATTATCTACTTTATTGTAGCTTTGAACTGAGAAAACAAGGAGATGTAGAGGGGCTAGGACTTCAAAAAGAATAATCTCAAAAAAGTAGCAGACCGGGACTGGCAGGTGGCATGGTGGTTAAAGGCACTGGACTCCCTCATTGCTGACTGTAGTTCAAGTCCCTGACCCAGTGGCTTGCTTTCTTACTCCCCCTGTCTTTCTCTCAGATCAAAATATAAAATAATAAAATTAGAAACTTCAAAATAATAATAATAATAAAGTTAAATAAAATAATTCTTAAAAAAAGTAGCAGGCCTTCATCAGCTCTTAATGAACTGGGACACAAGAGGCTAATAGCTATAAATTTAGTGATAAGTCTGATGGAATGTTGTCATAAGGTGACAAAATTTAGCATGTAGTTTTGCAGAGGGCTGAGTAGCATCAAGTTAATGTATAGTGTTATCCCTATGACATTTACTCAGTACAGAGTCTACAAGAGATTGGAAGCTAAAAATCTAATAGGAAAGATTCAGACATAAAGAGTGATATTTTCTTGGCAGTTTTGTGGAAAATAAATTAGAGTTCAGGGGAACAAGTCAGAAAAAAATTACATCAGCCTTTTAATTGAAAACCCTGGAGGAACAGCTATAAGACTATGTCTGTCTGGTGATTCAACATAGCGTAAAATAAACAAATCTAATATTGTATGAAGTTGATCAGCTGCTGCTGTATCTTTTCAGTAGAAGAAATAGTTGAACATTTATCAGAGGAAGGTAACAATGTCCATCATTAAAAAGAAAAATCACTAGCTACACTCAAACAGTGAACCAATGGTCCAAAACCAACAAAAAATATCCTGCAAGTGATAAAAATGTCAGTTATTTATAAAGAACTTTCAATAACTAAAACTAATATATTTCAAAGACTGAAGCAAAAGATAAATAGGTTTAAAAAAGAAATAATTTCATGAGAAAATTATAATCTATGAAAGAAAAGGCAATGGGGTATTTCTAATACTGGAAAGTATAACATAAAAATAAAATATTGATAGGTTAGTTATTGTGTGAGCAGTGTGGAAGACCCAAATAGAAAAAAAAAAAAACTAATTGAAACATATAGAAAATAGTGTAAGAAAAAAAACAAGACTCATGTAAAGATCTATATTTCATCTAATTAGAATAATACAAGAAGAAGCAGATAATGAAGCAAAAACATTATTTGTGCTTTAAACAACAAATAGAATAAATACCAAAAAAAGTACCTAAAGATATATGATAATAGAATATATAATAAAAATAATTTTGAGGAAGCAAGCTGTCTGTCTCCTTGATCAGCCCCTACCACTCTCTCATCCCACAGTTGACACAAGAAGTCCTGTTCCCAATTTCCACATGTTTTTGCCTCCAGTGCCCCATCAGCTTAGTGACAGTGACTGGGCAGGGCTTAGAGGTAGTTAGCCCACTGTATCCTGGATCAGTGCCCTGTCCCTCTCTTATCTAGTAGCTGAGTGCAGGGAAATCCTACGCCTAAGATTTGTGTGCCACATGCTGCATGGCACACCACTTCTACTTCCTCATTGCATTCAGCCTATGCTATTCAGCCCTAGATGCTTCAGAAACAGAGAGGCTGAGAGAGGGTATATCCACCTTAAGATAGGACATTCTGGAAAAACACTTTCTTTTAATATAATCATTTTAATTTATTTCAATTATATTTCTTTTTTATAAATTTTTCACTTTTTTCTTTTCTTTTTTGGAG
>NW_006205663.1:735087-754999 GCF_000334495.1 Tupaia belangeri chinensis
AAGACTAGAGAAACAGACTGGAAGCCAACACGCACTGCAGGAAACAGGTAAAGAAACCTATTGAAATGAGAAGAAAAAAAAAAGAGGAGTTAAGTGCATAATTCAATGCATGCCAAAGAAATCAAAGAATCCCAAGAAATATAAAAAACTTGAAAGTTTCTTTCCTCCTATGTAACATAGTAATTCATCACGAACAATGGATAAAACACCAGAAATCACAGAAATGTCTAGAAAAGAATTCTCAATATTCATTGCAACTAAACTTGATATGCAAAAAGAAACAGACAGCCAATTTCAGGAGATGAGGAAATCATTCTACAACTCAAAGAAGGAATTCTATAAAGAGATAGACACTGTAAGAAAGAATCAAACAAAACTTCTGGAGACAAAGACATCCCGTACAGGAAAGCAAAACCTCCATCAAAATCAGTAACAGCAGATTAGAATATGCAGAATATAGGACCTGTGATCTGAAAGACAAAGTCTCTGACTTAGTCAAAACCATCAAAAAGAATGAAGAAGTAACAAAAATAAACAAACAATAAAACAAAGTGAGGACAGTTAGGCAATGCTAGACACCATTAAACACTCCAATATCATAATAATAAGTATTCCAGAAGAAGAATCTGATAAAGGCATAGAAAAACTATTCCATGAAATACTTGCTGAAAATTTTGCAAACCTATAGTGACATTCTCACATCTAGAAATAGGAAATACAAAGAACCCCAAAGAGAATCAACATAAAAAAAAAAATCCCCATAGCACATCATAGCCAGATTGATAAAAATCAATAGCAAAGACATTTTTTTTAATCAGCAAGAGAGAAATGTAAATATGCTTGCAAAGATTATTCTATTAGGCTAATATCAGACTGCTCAATTGAAACAACACAAGTGAGGAAAGAATGAGAAGACATATTCAAAACACTAGAAGAAAAACAGTTTCAACTAAGAATACTGAATCCAGGAAGATTTTCCTTCAAATGGAAAGAACAAATAATATCATTCTCAGACAAACAAAAACTGAAAGAATTTACCAACAGTAGACCAACTCTTCAAGAAACAGTGAAGAGATGATTATATTAGAAAACTGAAAAGAGACAGGCAGAAATAAGAGAATACAAACAACCAAGAAAATGGCTAACAAAATGGCAGCTATAAGACTGAAAATATCAAACAATGGAGCAGGAAATCACTTATAAATCATTCTATGAGACAAATAATACTCTGATACCTAAACCAGACCATGATAATACAATAAAATAAAACTATAAATCAATATATCTTATAAATATAGGCATAGAAATTTTCTATAAAATATTGAGAATACAAATATAGAAACAAATCAAAAGAATTATGCACTAGTACCAAATAGGATATTTGCCAGATCACAAGATTCGTTTAATATGTGGAAATCAATAAATGCAATACTCCATATTAATACCACAAACAGAAAAAGTCACTTGAATAAATGTAAGAAAAAAACATACTTGCCAAAATTAAAAGAAAAAAACTTTTCATAATCAAAGCATTCAACAAAATAAGAATATAAAGGAACTTTGTTAGCCTTATATGCTCATACCTTTTTACTTAGTGGTAGAAGACCGAAATTATTCTTGCAAGATCAGGAATGAGACAAAAGTATCCACTCTCACTGCTTCTAGTCTACATAGCATTGGAGCTTCTAGCCAGACCAATAAGGTAAGAAAAATAAATAAAAAAGTATCCTGATTAGAATGGAAGAAATAAAGCTGCCTCTATCTTCAGTAGACATTATCTTGTATACAGAAAATCTTAAGAAATTGTTCATCTCCTATTCATTAATAAAGGAAGGATTTCATGCCCTCTGCCATAAAAGATAACTGAATGCATGACACCCAACAAAGACCAGATAAAATTATGAGCAATTCATCATTCTAATATAGGCATAATTTGGGAGAAGATGACATCATATCCCATGCAAAGACATACAAGTGTTGTATGTGGGTGCAGAGTAAACCAGCAGAAACTGTGGAAGGGAGGTTTTGTAGTAATCACAGTGACATGCCATTTTATTTCCCAATAAAAGATATATTTGGCTCCATTAAATATTTTTATGACCTGAAAAATAGGTGAAATCCATTAGATTGAGTACACTAGGTAGAGTAAATACAGAAGAACTAGCAAGGCAGAATACCTTTCCTACTGTTTGAGAGACCTATATGGTGAAAGCCCGGTAACTTGAGATTATGCTTTTGGGGTCCTGAGATTCAAATATATCATGGCAGTACTTGACATTTTAGGCCATAGAATATAAAAGTTTACAGTAAACATTTTAAAACTATGAACACATTCTTTATGATTGCAAGATACAAGATCAATAATAAAAATTAATATATTTCTATATACTATCAATGAAAAATACAAAATTGGGGACCAGCAGTTGGCATAATGGCTATGTTGCTGGACTCCCTTGTACCTGACTGTGATTCAAGTCCTGGAGCCGGTGGCTTAAACTCAAGCTAGGCACATGTGTGTATGTGCCCAAGATCTCGAGAGGAGATTGGAGGAGAAGGGATTGCAGCGTGGCCATCCCCCCTGGGGGGGGGTGATTTCTCACTTTCTGTCTCTCTGTCTTTCTGGCAAGTGCATGCATCCTATAGGAAAAACCTCTCCAAAAAAAAATACAAAACTGAAGATAATAATGCCATTTTCAAAAAATATAGAAATTGAATAAGCAGAAAAAAAGTTTAACCAAAGAAATGCAAGGTTTATCATCTGGAATTTATAAAACCTCATAGAAAGAAGTTTTTAAAGATCTAGAGAAATGGAAAGACATACAAAAATTATAATTTTCATGGAAAGAAAGATTTAATATTATTAAAATGACAATATTATCCACATTTAGTAAAGATTCACCACAATCTCCATCAATATCTGAACTGGCATTTTATAGATGTGAACAAATTGATCCTAAAATTCATGAAGAAATATAAGTGACCAAGAATATGACAATGATGAAAAAATGTATAGGACTTAAATATCACAATTTCAAAATTTATTACAAGGGCATAATAATTAAGAGAGCATATTACTGGCATAGAGATATAGATCAACAGAATAGAATTGGGATATTAAATAATATACAGCTATTAAATAGCAGATATTGTATGATACCATTTATATAATATGTTCTTATCTTAGCTCTGGCTGCTATAACAAATGTCTTGATGGGGTGGAATATCAACAACTACCTAGTACACCTATCTTTGTTCTTTCCCCTTTCATCCTCCTTTATTTAAACAGGCAGTGTTCCTAATGAGGTGGCTTATTAAGTCCATGATTCCCACTCTCACTGATATTTTTAACAAATGTTTGGTCTACCACATCCTTAGTATTATCTTCTGCACATTTCTTATTATTTGAAAAATGGAAAGGCCAAGATTTTTTCCAAATATTTAAGTTTTGTTTCCTTTTTTACTTAATTCTATCTTACATTCACCTCTCTCTTTTTTGCATCGTACTATACAGTCAGGAGCAACCAAGCTGCTCCTTCAACATTTTACATAGAAATCTCCTCAGCTCAATATCCGATTTTTTCCTCACAATATCTTTCAGCAAAACCCTAAAACACAAATATCATTCAGCAAAATTCTTTTGACTTTCATAACACGGGTTATCTTTCCTCTGATTTCCAATAGTATAGTTTTTTTTCATTTCTATCTGAGTATCCATTAGAATGTCTTCATTCATATTTCTACTAACATTCTGTTCATGTATTCTCTAAGAAGTTCATATATTCTCTATTTTTTCTCTTGAGCTTTTCTCTTTTTTCTCTGAACCCTCGCCAGAATGGCCTTCAGCAGTCTCTTCATAACAGTAGTGTTTTTTCTCACACACACCTCAAAATGCTTCCAAATTCTGGGCATTACCCAGTTCCAAAGCAGTTTTTACGTGTTTAGTTATATGTTAAGGCAGAATTTCAGTTAGTACAAATTATAACTTTAGATTGAGCTCCTACAGAAAATATCATAGATTGGGTGGCTTAAGCAACAAACATTGATACCGCATAGTCCTGGAAACTAGAAAGCCCAATTTCAAGGTGCAGACAAATTCACTGTCTGGCAAGGCCCCTCTTCTTGGTTTGCTATTGAACAACTTCTTTATGCTTACATTGTACAACAAGAGAGAGATTTCTCTTATATGTCTCCTCTTATAAGGATACTAACATTATACTTCACACTCACGAACTAATTACAACCCCAAAAGCCCACTTACTAACACCATCACATTAGGGATTGGGGCTTCAATACAAAAATTATGCATGGATACTAATATTCAGTCCACACAATTTCTTGAGAAGGAACTATATAGTGAGAGAAAGTAGATTAGCAATTGCCTAGGACTAGAGGTGGGGTAAGCATTAAGGAAATATTACTGCTAAGGTGTAGGGTTTATTTGGAAGGGGGATGATAATGTTATGATGATGATATAATTATGTTATAATGATGATAATGTTATTGTATGTGTATTATTATATTTACAAATGTTAAATATATATGTGGAGTTAAAATATATGACAAAATGCAATGAGCAGAAATGTGGAAAAGATAAAATGCTCTAAAATGCTAATATTAACATGAAATTTTACAATAATAATTCATATAAGCTTTAATAAATTGAGCATACATATCATAATCTCTAGGATAACCAGTAACATAATAATAACAAACTATGTATGTATAAAATTAAGAGAAGGAATAAATAATATAAAAATGTGATGTAATAATTGAAGGCAGAAAAAAGGCAAGAAAAATTAAACTAGAAAGCCATAGAAAATACAATAAATAAAAAATAAATGGTATAATGGCAGGGAAAAATCTACATATATGTTATTACATTAAATATAGATAAACTAAATATTCCACATTATAAACTAGTATTGTCAGATTAAAAACATTTAAAAAGCAGTTAAAGGACGGACTCCATGTCCTAGTAGTTAAGGTAGCTGAATCCCGTACAGTTGACTCTGTGGTTTGAGTTCTAGGCCATTTGAGAAAAACTAGGACATGTGTGTGTGTGTGTGTGTGTGTGTGTGTGCCCAAAAATCCCAAAGGGAAGGAGAGATGAAGGAGAAGAGATTGCAGCTTGACTATTTCCCATTGGGGGTGATTTTTTTTTCTTGCCATCTCTCTGTCTCTCTCTCTTTTTGTGATGAGTGCACATATCCTTTATCACAAAAAAAAAAAAAGAAAAAGTTATAAAAAATGTGTTGGGGCCATCAGATGGGGCAGCAATTATGTTACTGGACTCCCACATGGCCGACCGTGGTTCAAATCCTGGACTCATGACTCAAAACTCACACTGGGCATATGTGAATATGTGCACTAGATCCCAGGAGGAGAATAGAGAAGAAGGGATTATGGCATGGCCAGCCCCCAGGGGGGGATTTCTCTCCTTCTCAGTGTCTCTGTCTCTCTCTTCAGCAAGTGCACACACCCTAAGGAAAAAAAAATTTCTTAAAAAACCCCTGTGTTATCTAAAAAATAATTTCTTTTTAGTTCTTAATTTTTTACAATTTCTTAAAAAACCTCTGTGTTATCTAAAACATAATTTCTTTTTAGTTCTTAATTTTTTACATTTAATTACTGCACGTCTTTACAGTGTGCAAATGAACTTTCCAGGCATGAGTCAACTGCATATTAGTCCAGTCAAAGATATTACCATATACATTATCAAATTCCAAGGCCCTGGAATTTTATAAAAAGTAGACAAATATGGAAGATTTATTGCTGAGTGAAGCAAGTCATGATATTAAAGCGAGACATTGTATGTCTCCACTTAACATATACCAACTGTCTGCACTCTGTGGTAGAGACTGAAAGACTGGAGAACATAAAAGCATTAAAAATTGTAATGGACACTAGAGACAAAGTGGAAAGAGAGTGTGGGAGGGGAAGAGCATAGGAATGGAAATATGGGGAGAAAATGGAGAGGTAAGACACTTGTGGGACACAGATAAGGTTTTTTATCTGTTGGCGAGGATGTGCACAATAGTCTCAACTGGGCTGGACTGATGTGTATATCATGCTGGGTAAAGTCTCTTCACAATCTAAATGATGTATAGCAATTTTAATGTATAAATAATAATTTTAAAAATTCATGAAAGAAGAAAAATAGAGAGACAAGACATTTATGGGATAAACAAATGGATTATTATCTGTGGATGATAATGTGTATAATATCCCCAACTGGACTGGTGAGAAATGTTTTCATGTTGAAACATTTAATTTACAAGCTAAGTGACATATGTGATTGAATGTATAAAATAAATTTAAATTAAAATGAAATTATATTTTAAAAAGAGAAAAAATAAATATTATGCATCCCTCAAATAATTCTCTCTAGTAAACATGGATGCAAAATTTTTATACAACATACTAGCAACCCAAATCCTGTGAAATATAAAATAGATAATAGAGCATGACCAATTGAGTTTATTCAAATAATGCAAAGATGATTTAACACCAAGAAATACAATGTACCGGGACCAGCAGTTAGTGTAATGGCTGTGTCGCTGGACTCCCACGTAGTCGACCGTAGTTCGAGTCCCGGACCTGGTGGCTTAAAACTCACACCAGGCACATGTGCGTGCGTGCCCAAGGTCCCGAGAGGAGAATGGAGGAGAAGGTATTGTGGCATGGCCATCCCCCCGAGGGTTGATTTCTCACTTTCTGTCTCTATGTCTCTCTCTGTCTGGTGAGCACACACACCCTATAGCGAAAACCTCTCCAAAAAAAAAAAAATGCAATGTACCACATTTTTAAAGTAAAAATTAATATTTTTATGGTGATAAATATGAAAGAGAATTTTAAAAATACACAATCATAAGACAAAAAAGCACTTAGGAAGAAATTGAAACTTTTAAAATATAAGTATTATGTACAAAACCCTATTGTAAACATTATACAGAATAATTAAATTTTAAAATGTGTGCTGCAATCCTTTATTGTAGAAAATTACAGCTTTTTAAGGGCAGAAATTCAAAAAGTCCCCAAAATAGTCAAGGCAATATAAATAAGAAGAAAAAGTTGAGGGCCAGCCTTGTAAAAGCAGGCAGATCCCACATGGTTGACCATTCACTTCATTTCCTGCCCCAGGAGGCTTGAAAAATATCCTGGAAACGTGAATGTATGCCCAGTATCCCAACAGGTTGGAGAAATGAAGAAGGTATTGCAGTATGACTATGCCCTGTTAAGTGGTGTTTTTTCCTTCTCTTTCTCTGTCTCTCTCTCTCCATCAATCACACATGCTTTATAACAAATTAAAAAAAAATAATAAAATAAGAATAAATTTTGAAGATATAATATTCTATATATCAAGCTATGTTTTAAAAATTAAGAATTGAAAGTATCTTTTAATTTGTGAGAGCATATAAAAAGAGACTGGAGTAAGAATATTTACTCTATCCAGCAATGAGCATACCCATTAGTCAACATATTTATGTTAGTCAACACATTTATGACCAAATAACAGTATTTTCATACAGGGAATGGAAAAATGGTTTCAATACATTGTGTTCAATTAGATATTATTTCTTTTTAGAAAGAGATTTTTGGTATAGGGCACATGCACTCACCAGAGAGAAAGAAAGACAGAGAGACAGAAAGCAAGAAATCACTCCCCTTCAACTCAGAAGGGATGGCCATGCTGCACTCCCATCTTCATTCTCCTCTTGGTATTTTAGATACACACACACACACACACACACACACACATATATGCCTGGCATGAGTTTTATGCCACCAGTTCTGGGACTCAAACCATGGTTGACTATGTGGGAGTCCAACAATATAACCATTACACCATCTACTGGTCCCTCAATTAGACATTATTTTGAAAGAAAAACATTCTGATGCCACCTTATTTCAATACAAAATGATATTCCAGATGGGTTACAAATACAAATATAAATGTAAAGATAAAATTATTAAGTGCTATTAAAATATGAGAATCTACATACATAGAGCTATGCAAAATATTGTCAAAAGGATACAAAATGTGCTAATCATAAAGAGAAAAAAGATAAATTGGACAATATTTAAATTAAGTATTTGTATTGAAAGAGACTATTCTGACAGTGAAAATCTAAATACTATAGTATGATAAAATATTTCTAATACATATTTCCAATTATGGACTTAAATACAAATTATATAAACAACTCCTGGAAATAAATAAGAGCAATAATGAAGATTTAAAAAGGAAGAGATAGGGACCAGCAGATGGCATAATGGTTATGTTGCTGGACTCCCACATAGTCAACTATGGTTTGAGTCCTGGACTCGGTGGCTTTGAACTCACACCAGGTGCATGTGCATGTGTGCCAAAAATCCCAAGAGGAAACTAGAGGGTTTAAAGGGTTACTATAGGGTTTTTTTTTTTTTTTAGAGAGATTTTTACTATAGGCATGAGAACTCTCCAGAGAGATGGAGAATGATAGAGACACAGAATGTGAGAACTCATGCCCAAGAGAGATGGCCACATAGCAATCCCTTCTTCTCCACTCTCCTCTCGGAATTTTGGGCATGCACACACATGCACCCAGTGTGAGTTTTAAGGCACCGGGTGTGGGACTAGAACTATATTTGACTATGTTGGAGTACAGCAAAGTAACCATTATGCCATCTGCTGGTCCTGAAAGTAGTTCAATTTCACTAATAGTAAGAAAATGCAAATTCTGACTACATATGCACCATAATTCCAAAAATGAAAAAGACTATATATAATTCCAAAAATGAAAGTGACTATAAATATCTAGTATTGATAAGGGTGTGAAACCATTGTAACTCTAATATAATACTGTGGAAAAAAATTGGTATACCACTTTCCAAAAATTGACAGTATTACTAAACATGAACAGAAGTGTGATTTCACTCCCCAGCAAATAGTCAACATAAATTTGTCCAGTTGATTATAAGATAATACACAACAGTGTTATAAATGTTCACAGCAGCATTATTCATGATATAAGCCAATCTGTAAACAATGTAAGTGTCCATCTAGAGTGAAATGGCTTAATATATTTTGGTTTATTCATATTAGTGAAAACCTATCCAACAAGTAAATACCAACCAGAATAACAACATATATGAATCTCACTAACATAATATTTAGTATAATCTATTTACAGAAGAGTATATATGGCATTATTTCATTGATACACAGTTTTAATCTATACTGTTAAGAATGAGATTTGTGCTTAAGCAGAACATTAAACCTTCTGTTTCTTGATCTAGGTATGGTTGATATGGTAGTTTTCTAGGTTAGTTGGATATTGTTTTGATATGGTTTTTGTTACTGACTTTTCTCACCTAGCTTAATGTCCTCAAGGTTATTGTTATAGGATATAGTGGTGTTTCTTTTCCTTTTAAGGATGAAAAATACTCTATTGTATACCACATTTTGCTTATCTATTTATCTATCAATGGGCATTTGGGTTGCTAAACTCAGAAATTTTAAGTTTGAGAATGCTGCGAGGGTTTCAAATCTAGAGTGAAATGGCTTAATATATTTTGGTTTATTCATATTAGTGAAAACCTATCCAACAAGTAAATACCAACCAGAATAACAACATATATGAATCTCACTAACATAATATTTAGTATAATCTATTTACAGAAGAGTATATATGGCATTATTTCATTGATACACAGTTTTAATCTATACTGTTAAGAATGAGATTTGTGCTTAAGCAGAACATTAAACCTTCTGTTTCTTGATCTAGGTATGGTTGATATGGTAGTTTTCTAGGTTAGTTGGATATTGTTTTGATATGGTTTTTGTTACTGACTTTTCTCACCTAGCTTAATGTCCTCAAGGTTATTGTTATAGGATATAGTGGTGTTTCTTTTCCTTTTAAGGATGAAAAATACTCTATTGTATACCACATTTTGCTTATCTATTTATCTATCAATGGGCATTTGGGTTGCTAAACTCAGAAATTTTAAGTTTGAGAATGCTGCGAGGGTTTCAAATGCAATATTAAGAAGACAGCTGCATATTGGAGGGTAGAAGTTATATTCAATGTATAGAATAAATGAAAAAGGTTAAGGAAAATCTGAAGATTACTTTTTCAGGTTCTATGTGACAGCTTTATTCCTTTTCCCTTATATACTTTTAGCCAAATTTATGTCTTCCAAAATTCATCTTGTATAGTTGACAGTGGCAAGCATAGTTTGCATGTACAGAAACAAAATTTGTTAAAGTAATATTCTACAGTAGTTGGAAATTACCTAGTTTTGAGTGTGTGGATGTGAGCATCTTGACTGTAACATTCATATAGGCATTAAATGATAAAGAAACTAAATGTTCTACAATAGATATAACATATGTAATGAACTTCTTTAGGTTAGAAAATAATAAGAACTCTATTTTATCAGCAAAGATAAATATAAAATTGTAACATAGACTTATCTCACAATAAGAGTAGGTAGAAATATGAGGACAAAGAATTCAACGTGTGAAGAAAAAAATCCAGAAAAGGAATAATAACAACAAAAAGTTTGTAAAGTAGAGACAGCATAAATCAGTAATAGAAGTCTATCAGGGGTAAAGGGAGGAATTTTTCTCGATCAGGAATATTGGAAGGTGCTGAAAATATGAAGCAAACTACCAAGAGTTCCGTGATTACTAGCAGGGTAAATCATCAGTCATCTTTTGTATAAGCACATGGAAAAAGCTTTCCATGATTCTGTAATTGATTTCTTGTAAGTCTAACTCAATGCGTGGTCAGTCAGGAAAAATGTGCTCTTAACTGAAAATCTTAGCTAGGTAAAAACTGGGACTTAGAGATTTCTTTTAAAAAAAGAGATCTCCAACAGAGTCAACAGAAAATTCAAATATTCTTGTCAAAGGCAGACTACAGAAACAAAAGAGTCAAAAAATAAGTCTTTTGCTTTTTTCTTTCTTCTTCTTCTTCTTTTTTTTTTTTCTGTAGTGGGGAAAACAGTCTTGAATCCCAAAAGGCTTCTTAAGACTATCAAGTAATATTTGAAGTGAGCTTTCAGAGGGACTCTAAAGTAAATAGGTACATTTTAACTCTTTCTACCAGACCCATTTCTAAATCGGCAGCCTGATATTACATTGGAAGGGGTAACCATTACAAAACCACAACTATCGAAGGTTAGAATCAGAGGCAACTATTCAATGATTTTGTAACAAATTTTATTTTTAACGATTTATAGTGATAGCTTTATTTTTCCCAATAGTAAAGTCAATATTAATCAGTTATATTAATTTTTATTGATAAGATTATTTTCCACATCATTTTCCTTATTCACATTATGCATCCCTAGCTTTTTGCAGTATAGCTCTTAATATTTACTTTTTTCTTTTGAGAGGTTTTTGCTATAGGGCATGTGTGATAGTCAGAAAGACAGAGAGAGACAATGAGACAGAAAGCCAGAAATCACCCCCAGGGAGGATAGCCACACCACAATCCCTTTTTGTCAATTCTCCTCTTGGGACGCTGGGCACACATGCACACGTGCCCAGTGTGAGTTTAAGCTACCAGGTCCGGGACTCGAACCACAGTTGACAATATGGAAGTCCAGTGATAGACATAGCCATTAAGCCAATTGCTGGTCCCAATATTTACTTTTTTAAAATCAAGAATCATTAAGAAAAAAGTTGTGATAAGAATTAAGCTTTTGGAGATAGTATGTGGCTTGGTCTTTAAGGTGCTGGGTTCCCACATGGTCAACTGTGATTCCAGTCTTGGACTTGGTGGCTTAAAAATCATGTGAGGGTGTGGCCCAAAATCCTGAGAGGAGAATGGAGAAGGGATTGCCGCATAGCCATCACCCCTGGGGGTGATTTCTCACTTCCCCACTCTCTTTCTCTCTGTGTATCTCTTTCCAGTGAGTGCATTCACCCTATGGCAAAACCTTTAAAAATAAATTATTTAGTTAAAATTTTAACTTTTAAACAATGAAATTTCTGATCTCTCAGAGTTATTTTTGTTATTATTGTTGGATATGAACTGAACTGAACATACAAGCAATTACAGTTTATATTAAAGATAGAATTTGCCCTTCTGTGTCAAATGATTCTATGATGAAAATAAAACATGACTTTAAGACCAAGAGATTATGACTGCTCACATAGTGCCAAACACATGGATTAAATCAAACAATTTTATCAATTATGGCTGTATTTCAATATCTATATGTTGATTGCTGGGTAAATGAAGCATTAATGTAGCAATAGATAACTGTAAAAAAAAAAAAGAGAGACTTATCCCCTTAATTGACTAAAACAATCTGAAGAAATTTAGTTTTATATAGTAATTTAGTTTAAACAATAATTCAGTTCCAAAAGGTTTTATAAAGAATTTATTATACATTTAATACTATGGCAGCCATCGCAAGAAATAAAACAACAACAACACTGCCACTAATTGAAAACTCATTCCTTGCCAAGACCTGGGGTAAGTAGAATATGTGAATGACCTTGTTTGATTTTAGTAACACCTCTGTGAAATGGAACCAATTATTATTTCAATTTTAGGGGTCAAAAACCTTTGGCATAGAAACATAACTTTTTCTAAGGTCATTCAACTAGTAAGTAGCAGAATTTGGATTTAAACTCAGTCATTCTGACTTTAGAGCTTGAGTTATAATGTAATATTTTCCAGCATGTATACATTTTTCATCAGTCAGATTGAGTAGACTATACACATTATCTTCAACAGATAGTAATCCATTTCTTTGTCCCATAAATGCCTTGCCTCACTATTTTTTTCCTTTATGTTTTTCTTCACACTCTCCTCCTTCATCCACCCTCTTCCCACACTATATCTGGTATTTATAACCATCTTGGCTTGCTTCACTCAGCAGTAAATCTTTCATACTCATCCACTTTCTGTCAAAAGCCAGGGTCTTGTTTTTTATGTCTGTCAATTTGTTCCTCTGTTTGTGGACACTTGGGTTGGGTCCATGTCTTAGCAATTGTGAACAATGCTGCAATAAACATCAATGTGCAAGCAATTTTCTGACTAAGGATTCTTCTGTCCTTGGGGAAGATACCAAGGAGTGGGGTTGCTAGATCATATGATATTTCTATCTGTAGATCTTTGAGGAATCTCCATATTGTTCTCCATAGTGGCTAAACCAATTTACGTTCCCACCAGCAATGTAGGAGAGTTCCACTTTCACCCCAACCCTGCCAGCATTTATCATTTTATTTTAAATCTTAGTCATTTTGACTGGTGTTATATGGTATCTCATTGTGGTTTTGATCTGCATCTCCCTTGTAATGAGGGATGGTGAACATTTTTTTCACATGCTTTTTGGTTCTTTGAATGTCATCCTTAGAGAGTGGTTTTTTCAACTCATTCTCCCATCTTTGAATAGGGTTGATTGTCTTCTTTTGGAAAAGTTGCTTGAGTTCCCTTATATTGTAGTTATCAGTCCCTTATCTGAAGCATAGTTTCCTATTCTGAGGGCTGTCGATTCACACTAATTACTGTGTCTTTTACCATGCAGAAATTTCTTATTCTAATGTAATCTCACTTGTCTATTTTTGGGATTATTGACTGTACTTTGGAGGTCTAATTTAAGAAGTCTTTGCCTACCCCAATGTCTCCCAGAGTTTCCTCAGTGTTTTCCACTAATAGTTAAATAGTTTGAGATCTTAGGTTTAGATTTTTGATACATTTTGAATTGATTTTTGTCAACGGTGAGAGGTAGGGGTTCAGATTAATCTTTCTGCAGGTGGATATTCATTTTCCAGCAGCATTTGCTAAAGAGGTTTTCCTTTTCCCACTGGATTGACTGGTAATATTTGTTAAAAATCAGTTTACTGTCTGTTTGGGAGTTTATTTCTTGGGTCTCTATTCTGTTCCATTGGTCCACCTGTCTTTTTCTGTGCCAATACCATGCTGTTTTGATTATCACAGCTTTGTAGTATATTTTCAGGTCAGAAAGTGAGATACCGCCTGCTCCACTCTTCTTGTGCAGGATTACTTTGCCAATACGAGGTCTTTTATGATTCCAGACAAATTGTATGATTGTCTTTTCTAGATCTATGAATGTCTCTGGCACTTTGATTGGGATTGTATTAAATATATAGATTAATTTGGGTAGAATTGCCATTTTGATTATAATCATTCTTCCAATCCAGGAACATGGGATATCCTTCCACTTTTTTGTGTCATTTTCAGTTTCTATTTTTAGCTTCTCATAGTTTTCCTTGTGGAGGTCTTTAACTTCTTTGGTTAGATTTATTCTTAGGTATCTTATTCTTTTTGTGGCTATGGTAAATGGAATTACTTTTAAGTTCTATCTGAGTCTCTCTGCCAGTATAAAGGAAATTTGGTCAGGGAAATGGGACTAGATGCCCACATAGCAGAATGTAATTAAGTAGGAAATCATGTAGACCAGATAGACATTACTATTAAGGATTAAGAATGTACTCTGCTTTTTCTTTGTTTGTGTTTGCTTTTCTCGAACCAAAAGGTTTTAGGGGCAGTTGCCAACCTCCTCAGCATTACTTTTGTGTTCTACTTTAATTTATGTGTAAGAAGACTCATACTAGACTAAAGGATTATAAAAAAAGTGACAAGATGGAATAGAATAGAATGTTCTTGTCTCTTGTGAGTTCTCTCTTTCCTGACTTCCTGTGCTCACATTTACTGTGGAGGTAGATTCTTTCCCAAAAACCTGTTCCCTTTCATGCTACCCAGAAGCCAATGATAAGCCATAATTTAAATGCATTGCCTTGATCAACCTTCACAATCAGTTCCAAATACTCATGCTTAAATTTTGCTCTCATATCTTATTCTTGATTTTCATTCCTTCTATCACATTCCCAATTTGAGTTCTTTATAGCACTGAACCTTCTAAGGTTCCTTAACATAATTCCTACCTATTGTCTGTATCTTTCTTTCTTTCCCTCTGTCCTTTCTATATCTCACTAATGACCATTCCTAAATCACTGCTCTTATGTCATTTTCAAACATAAAATATTTTAGTGGAGAACTACAGTTATTTTAAAGATAAAAGTTCTAGACTTTCAGTTAAGAAATTCTCAGCTCTCAAAATGTTTGTATCTTCACATACCTTTGCAATCACAAAAACTCTGGCATAAATTTCTATACTTTCTGGGGTCAAATTAGTCCATTTTACTAAAATGATCTCCCATAACACTATTCATATCTCTACAAATCTTATCCTTTTCATGGACTTATTTTAATTCTACATTCTTCATGCCTAAACCAATACCACAGTTTTTACTCACTCTTCTGAACTCCTGCACTTTACTGAACTTTTATTCATAGTATTACATAACATTTTGCTTAACATCTACATCATGTATAACACTCCTAAACATTCATTTGCTGATTCTGTAGCATCAAAAACATTCTTTTTTTATATATTTTTAAAGATGTATTTATTTCTAATTTTATTTATTATCACCATTCTCCCATTTTGACCAGAGAGAGACAGACAGAGAGAAAGGAGAGTGAGAGAGCAAGCTGTGAAGTCCAGGACTTGAACTGTGGTTGGCTATGTGGGAGTTTAGCACTTCAACCACCATACCACTTGCCAGCTCCCATCTAAAACATTCTTAAATCTTGTTATCTAATTTATATTAGAACACTCTCAGTCCTAGGGAATGCACTCTTTGATGAGGCAGTCAGCTTTGTCTTTGTACAGCTTAAATGTTGTTTCCCATAGTAAACTAAGATACACACCTCTGACAATTTTACCCATGGATTTTATTCTGTCTCTTGGTCTGACCATTTGAAATGTCCATAAGATCACAGATACTATGGTTAAACAGAAATTATTATGAAGACAGAAGTTAGCCTGTGGTGGAGGGTGAAGGAAAATCAGAGACAGACATAAGCAGAATTCTTCAGTATGGTAGATATACTACTGTAGAAAGTAATCAATTCCTATTTCTAAGAGGATTGTGTTTAAATGAGTGACGATCATGGCTACTGTTGGATCATATTGGCTTTACTACATGAGTAGACCTGCTATATTTTCTGTTAAATAAGTGATGTCAAGCATCACCTTACTTTTTTCATGTGTCCGTACAATAAATATCTGTTCAATGATGACATTAGAATGTGTAACTGTTAGCCATTTCAAACAGGGAAACTAAAATCCCAAGCCATTTGCAATAATATATGTTTAGATTTATATCTGCAATCATTTTGTAATTCCGGTTCTGATTTCTATCAATAGCATATTCATTGTATCTTTGAGATTTATCCATGAGCATATTGGGAAACTTTGTTGTGTCTTCTTTTTATGACTGATAAAAATTAAATCTAAAAGGGAGGGGCAAAGAGATCTTGAAAATCCAACATCTTGGTTGATAGCAATGTATTAATAAATACAGAGTATGTCTGGTTGAATGACCACTAAATAAATACTTTGTAATTGTACTGTCATCCAAAGCATATTTCTCTAACTTGTTCAAAGTCTTATGATTTTAAATCTTGTTAAATTCCTTTCTGACTACACTTAGTGCAAACACAAGAGAATAATTAATCATTATATCTATACAAATCTAACATCATGTTAAAGGACAATAAAGAGAGGAACACAGGCTCTAAAATCATATTTTATGGGTCTAAATACCAGCTCTGATAACCAGCTGTATGATCTCAGGCATATTACCTAATTTCTCTGAACCTTGGTGTCTTCGTAAGGATAATAATAAACTGTACATCATGGGATTATTGTGAATATTAAAATAGTTAAAGCATATAAAACAGCACTAGAAACATAGATTTTCAATGTCAGCTGTTAGGTATTATATTCTAATTAATCTGTTAGTTCTGTGGGGATGAAAATGTGACATGAACTGTAAATCTCTGCATTCACTGTTCCAACAGTATATAAACTGAATGGTATATACCTAGTAAGTATCCAAGTAGTATATAATTGATTTGTATTCAGTGATTTTTTCCATCCACTGAATATAAGAAATATAGGTTTTTTAATTAGAAATAAGCCTGGATCTATTGGAAAAGCCAGTCAATTTTTAGAAATAAGCCTGAATCTATTGGAAAAGCCAGTCAATTTAAGTTTACATTTAAACATGAAATGAAGAGATAAGAAAGCGGGGGAAAATAGACATTCTAGGACTTCTAAAAAAGACAGAAAGCATGGTCCCCAGTGGGGCACAGTCATGCCACAATACCTTATCCTTCATTTCTCCATCCTATCGAGACTTTGGACATGCACACACATGTACCCAGTGTGTTCTTTAAGATGCAAGGACCTGGACTGAGCTGCTTGTAGGATCCAGCTCCTTTAACCACTAGGCTATGGGGCTGATCCAGTCTACCTTTTTTTAAGACTTCTTTTGCTATATGGTGCATGTGCCTGCCAGAGAGACAAAAAGAAACAGACAGAAAACAAGAAATAACCCCACATTTGAGGCGACCATGCCACAATCCCTACTTCTCGACTCTCCTCTTAGATATTTGGGCACACATACACATGCACCTGACATGAGTTTTAAGTCACCAGATCTGGGACTCAAACCACAGTCAACCATATGGGAGTCTAGTGACATAACCATTATGTCATCTGCTGATCTCACCAAGGACTTTTTGAAATAAATGTTGTACAGTACAATTGAGAGGCAAAGATAATTTCCTACACTTAAAGAGTTTAGTAAATAAAGAAATCATGAAGACAGTTTAAGGAACTTTTGTTAATAAGATTAAACTAATTTAAACAAATAATCTTCAGAAACAATAGCTAGTAAGTTCAGAGAACTGCCTATAGTTTTAATAATATTGCAAAATAGTTTATAATAGAAAAATTTAGAAAAAACTTGAAAGTCCTATAATAATAGGTATAGTCCTATAATATAAATAATAATAATCATTGACTCACAACAATAATAATACACTCATGATTTGTTAGTGATTATACAATCAATCCTCCATATTTTCATGTTCTACATTAAGGATACAAACAACTATAGATTAAGAACATTCAGAAAAATAATAAATAATAATATGAATTAAAAAACAATACAGTAAAACAACTATTTTTTATATATGGTACTTATATTTTATTGTTATTATAAGTAATCTAGAGATGATTTGAAGTATCAAGAGGATGTGCATATATTATATGCAAATACTATGCCATTTTATATAAGGGCCCTGAGCACCTACAGATTTGGGTACCTGCCCACGGTCCTAGAACCTATTCCCTGCATATAGCCATGGATGACTATATTTAGAAATTGAAATATGGTGATAGCGTTAAGTTTAAAAAAAGTAGTTTGCAGAATAGCATGTGCAGTATGAGCCTATTTTCCTTTTATAATGTATGTATTAAGAGGTCTGAAGGACACAACAAAGGTGAAACTGAAGTTATTTAGTAATTTATTTTTTTGCCTATCAATGTATTGCAAATCTGAAAATAAATATGGATTACATTATAACTGAAAATATATTGTTCTATTTATTTTATAGATAGTTGCTTTTATGTAACAATTTTTACATATAAAGAGATTAAAATGTGTATTGCTCACTTCTCATAACATCTTTATGTAGTAGATGAAGCACATATTACTCCTATTTATATATTTATTTATTTTAAAGGTATGGAGGAGGAGACAGCAGGTGGCATTTTGGTAAAGGCTTGAAAACCACATCAGGCATGTGTGCATGTGTGCCCAAGATACCAGGAGGACAATGGAGGAGGAGAGATTGTAGTGTGGCTATCTTCCCCAGGGGGAGTGATTTCTCACTTTCCATCTATCTCTCTTGCTTTACCGCTCTCTTTTTCTAGTGAGTGCAAGCGCCCTATGACAAAAACCTGAAAGATTTGGAGGAAATTTTATTTAGCTTTGAGAGGCTTTATGTTCACAATATTTGTACATATCCTTGACACAAAAAAGCCCTATTAAAAATTTGCAAATTGCTAAATAAGATAAATATTTAGGTCAATTATATAGGGCTTTAGGATATTAAGCATTAGAAAGTTAATGGTTATCAGGATTTGCATAAATGATCACAATCAAAACAATAAAATAAACCAAAGAATAATGTTTAAAACCTTCCAAAATATTAATAAATTTCAATTTATTATAAAATATTTATTCCTATCCTATATTCATTTTTTATTTAATTTATTTCTTTTTGTATATAAATTCAATTACATTGTTTAGCTTACAATGTGAGCATTTCAATATGTGAACATTTCTCCCCAGTCCCATTGATCAAAATATCTTCAACCACACTTCCCCATCCCATCAATGTTCTACTTCCGTATCCCTTCTCTAAATGTCCTTTGTTAGGCCCCTCTCCTCCACATACATCTCATCTGACATTCACACCCATCTCTTGTGTTTGTACAAACGTTATTCAATCAGTTTCAGTCATAGAGTGCAGACATTCAGTATATGTTAAGTGGGGACATATAATGTCTCTCCTTCATAGCCTGGCTTGCCTCACTCAGCAGTAAATCTTCCATATTTTTCCACTTTATGTCAAAAGCCTGGGTTTTGTTGGTTTTTATGGCAGAGTAGTATTCCATAGAGTATATATGCCACAGTTTTTCAATCCATTCCTCCATACAGGGGCATTTGGGTTGGTTCCATGACTTAGCAATCATGAATAGTGCCGCAATAAACATCGATGTGCAAGCACTTTTCCAATGAAGAATTCTTCTGGCCTTTGGGTAGATACCAAGGAATGGGATTGCTGGATCATATGGTAGATCTATTTGTAGATTTCTGAGGAATCTCCAAATTGTTCTCCACAGTGGTTGAACCAATTTACATTCCCACCAGCAGTGTAAAAGAGTTCCCCTTTTCACCACACCCCTGCCAACACTTATCATTTTTTGTTTTTTTAATCTTAGACATTTTGACTGGGGTTAGGTGGTA
>NW_006205663.1:755036-781415 GCF_000334495.1 Tupaia belangeri chinensis
TTCTCAACATAATAAAAGCTATCTATGAAAAACCCATAGTGAACATCATCCTCAATGGAGAAAAGCTGAAAGCTTTTCCACTAAAAACGGGTTCAAGACAAGGATGCCCACTTTCTCCATTCCTTTTTTAATACTGTCCTGGAAGTCCTTGCACACCCAATCAGAAAAATGGAAAACATAAAAGGCATTCAAATAGGAAAAGAAGAAGTGAAATTCTCTCTATTCACAGATGATATGATTTTATACATAGAAGACCCAAAGGTTTCCATGAAAAAATTTCTGGAATAGTACATGAATACAGTAAATTTGCATGATACAAAATCAACATACAGAAATCTATAGCATTTCTATATATGAACAACAGGCAGACTCAGATAGAACTGAAAAAATTATTACATTTACCATAGCCACAAAAAGTACAAGATACTTAGGAATAAATGTAACCAAAGAAGTTAAAAACCTTCACAAGGAAAACTATGAGAAGATAAAAAAGAAATTGAAAATGACAGAAAAAAGTGGAAAGATATCCAATGTTCCTTGATTGGAAGAATTAAAACAATCAAAATGACAATTCTATCCAAATTAATCTACATATTTAATGCAATGCCAATCAAAGTACCAGACACATTCCACAGATCTAGAAAAGACCATCATAAAATTCATCTAGAATCATAAAAGACCCCGTATTGCCAAAACAATTCTACAGAGGAAGAGTGGAGTGGGCGGCATCTCACTTCCTGACCCAAAAATATACTACAATGCTGTGGTAATCAAAACAGCATGGTACTGGCACAGGAACAGACATGTGGACCAAGTCAAGGTGGATTAAAGATCTAATCTAAGATCTCAAAGTATAAAACTGCACCTGGAAAAGACTGGGGAAACTCTGGGAGACATTGG
This sequence comes from Tupaia belangeri chinensis, assembly GCF_000334495.1. Taxonomy (NCBI): domain Eukaryota; kingdom Metazoa; phylum Chordata; class Mammalia; order Scandentia; family Tupaiidae; genus Tupaia; species Tupaia belangeri. The sequence goes on from NW_006205663.1 coordinate 755,937, forward strand.
GGTAGGTATAGACTTCTTAAATAAGACCCTGAAAGCACAGTCGATCACCATATATTCGTTTTCATCTTTTAATTTATTTTTATTTTATGCTCTGAAATTTAAAAATATGTAGTTGCTACATATAATCTTTTGTGCTCTCTTCCCTGTCTTTTTTTTTTTTTTTTGGAGAGATTTTTCACTGTAGGGCGCGTGCGCTCGCCAGACAGACAGAGAGAGACATAGAGACAGAAAGCGAGAAATCACCCCCCAGGGGGGATGGTCACGCCGCAATCCCTTCTCCTCCATTCTCCTCTCGGGATCTTGGGCACGCATGCACACGCGCCCAGCGTGAGTTTTAAGCCACCGGGTCCGGGACACGAACCGCGGTCGACTACGTGGGAGTCCAGCGACATAGCCATTACGCTAACTGCTGGTTCCCTCTTCCCTGTCTTAATACTAATCACCTGTTTTATCTCTGTTATATTTTTGTCATTTATAGTAAGATACACTTATTAAGCCAGTTATACTCTAGTAACCTTGTGAATTAAAAAAAAATTCTAAGAAGAACAAATAGTAATTACTTTGTTGATCCTTATCCAATTGAAAAAAAAAAAATCATGTCCCTAAAATAGCAATTCTGCCTGGTAAATTTTTTCCATGCCTACAGAGAAATGGAAAGGAAAGTGAAATTTTGGGAAAACTATGATAGTTTATTAGACATTTTGTGCTTTTATTAGTTCAACACTGATGACAATTGATAATGAAGAATAAATTAATAAGTTAAAATTTAAAACTATATACTTTAATAAACATAAATTATATAAAGCAATTAAGTAAGCTTGGAGCTGACCAAGATACATAAATTAGGAGCTACGATGTTTATCTAAATTTTCTTTATTTAATTTTTTTTTGAGAGGTTTTTGCTCTAGGGTGCATGCACTCACCAGAAAGACAGAGTGAGACAGAGACAGAAAGTGAGAAATCACCTCCCAGGCCAGGGGAGATGACCATGCTGTAATCCCCTCTCCTCCATTCTCCTCTTGGGATCTTGGGCATGCATGCACATGTGCCTGGCGAGAGTTTAAGCCACCGGATCCGGGATTCAAACCACGGTTGACTACATAGGAGTCCAGTGACATAGCCATTACACCAACTGTTGGTCCCTCTATTTCATTCTTTTTTTACAGAATATTTATTAAAGTAGTTTAATATATAATTTCTCATTTGTCATTTTGGAAGTCATTTATTGCAAAAACAATTTTTCTTTCTGATACTTCTGCTGATACAAACAGCAGCCACAGTCCTTACTCAGGACCACCACATTGGATAAATTCAATTTCTTCCCAAGATACAAGTTTTCTTCTGTATTTCTGAGGAAAAGATTTTATGATTTTTGCCATATCTGGTGGGCCCTTATACATCAGCAAATCTGGTGATTTTCTTCTCTTAGAATTCTGTGAAACTGCAAAAGAGTGAGATGGTAGCCCTACTGATATCAAAGCTTCTCATACACTGGGTTTAAGATTGTCTTTTTTGTCAGAGAACCTTATTAATAATGTATCTGGCTTGACTGCCTGTACAGCTTGCTGCTCATCATTATCCTAGAGCCATTACTCCAATTTAAAAGTGATGAACCAAAGTCACATGCTCTGTTAGTGTTAGAATTGGGGCTAGAATCAATTGCATTTTATATTTTTGCATACTGAACAGGTTGGTGTTAATGTCAACAATGACAAATAGAACTATTTCATAATTTGTTTTGAAATATTCCAGAATGGACATACTTTGATTCTAGTAATCTTTTTTTGTAGCTTTTTTCCCATTTCCTAAATAAACTGTACTAAAAAAAATGCATGCGTCACAGAACAGTCTGCCAGTTAACTTATAATTTACCTTTAGTCACATTTCTTTCATTTTTATTCAATGAGAACATCTTACAGCCTAAACTAATTCTAAAGAGTAAATTAGGAAGCTTAAAGAAACATTAATGTTTTTCTAAGAAACAATTCAGTGAATTGGCCAAGCAATTTTCTAAGTGCTATTATAGTAGAATAAAGATGCCTTTTTCTCAGAGATAATTTGTCTCTTCAGAAATACATACTTTTTAGTACATATACTTGGAAAGCAAAGAAAAAATAGATTACATGAACATGGTAGTCTTTATCGTAATTGAGTTTAGCCTTGTGTGTTAAAAAAAATTAAGATATTTGAAGATTTTGAGAGTACTGATTATGGACAGGATGGAGTAAAAACACTTCTTATTCCTCCCAGTAAGTAGAAGTATAAAAACTTGAGCATTATATCTAAAATAAACATGAGAAGATTATTAAAGGGTAAGAGAGAAGTAGAAAATGTCTAGGGAACTAGGCACCCAAAGAACAACACAGTGGTGATGTCCATGATTTTTCTTATGCAATAGCCCTGGAACACCAATGAATACAGACAAAAAAGATCCCAACAAAAGACTGTTCTCACTAGCTAAAGCACCATAAAAGGAGAAGCTCAGTAAGAGAGAAAACGATTCTGTGGTAGTCAAAATAACGCAGGAAAAAATAGCAGTTCCACTTGTACTTAATCTAGATTTCCAATCTTGTTCAGCTGTATGGAGATAAACCTATCCTCCCATATCATCCACCAGGGTGATGTAACATAAGATTAGTAGTTGGAATTTTCATTACTGCCAGGTGGTAATGGGGCACCTACTCCCATTGCCTCAGTGGAGAGAACATGTAGAACCAGGAATTCCACATTATGATTAGTAGTAAGACACCCCACCCCCACCGAAATGATAACACAAAATGCATCATGAAGAGCTATAACATGAACCACCACTAAGCTGTAAGGAGACTTCCTCTCTGTAGTGTCAGTAAAGGATATGTGAAGAGCAATAAAGAAAGCTACCTTCTCTAGAAGACAGGGTGGTATGGCAAAGGCCTAGTCCATTGCCTGAACTTCCATGCCCATGCAGCAGAAATAAGGTACTCCTCGTCTCCTGGAGTATCAATGGAGGCTGAGAGAAAATTGAGCACAAATCCCTCCTGGAAGGGTGAAGGCAGAAGTAAATTTCTTAACCAGTATAGTTCAAAAAAAAGCCTACTAATACAACATATTTATTTAAGGTCAAATATTTCATAGCATAATACCATATATAACCAGAATACAATCTAAATATTTTCATAGAAAGAATCAGTATCAGGTGAGCTCCATGGCCTGATGATTAAGGCAACTGGACTCCATCTGGCCAAGCATGTAGTTCAAATTTTGGACCCTGTGGCTTAAGAAACAAAACTGGTATGTGTGTATATGTGCCAAAAATCCTGAAAAGAAAGAGAGATTGGGGAGAAGAGATTGTGGTATGATAATTTCTAATGTGGGGTGTGCTTTTTCTCCCTCTTTTTCTGTCGCTCTGTCCTGTCTCTCTCTGACAAATGTACATACAGTCTACCAAAAAGCAAAACAAACAAACAAAAAAACCTGACATCTTGAATGAGAAACACAATTCAAAAGATTCCACCATGAAGATAATACAAATATTTAAATTATTTGATAATTTTAAAGCATTTATCATAAAAATACTGACAAATTATGAACAAGATTGAAAAAATGAAAAGTCTCAGCAATGAAATAGAACATCTCAGAAAAGGAACTGAAAATATAAAATTAAATGCTTACTTTAGAATTGAAATATACATTAATCAAAATAAAATAATGACAGAATAGTGAGGACATGAAAAAGAGTTACTAAATTTAAGGATACAGCAATATAAATGACACAATCTGAACAAATGAAAGAAAAATAAGATAAAAACATAAACAGACTCTCAAAGATCCGTGTAACAATAACACACACAAAATGCAACATTTGTCCTATCAGAGACCGGAAGGAAAAGAGAAGGAGTATGTAATTAAAACAGTATTGGGGCCAGCAAGTGGATGGTGGTAAAGGTACTGGACTCCCACATGGCCAATCGCAGTTTGAATCTTGGACCTGGAGGCTTGAAAATCATACCAAGCATATGTGAATGCATATCCAAAATCCCAGGAGGAGAATGGAGGAGAAGGGATTGTGGTGTGTCTGTCTCACTTTTCCTCTCACTGTCTCTTTCTGTCTCTGGCGAGCGCATGTGCCCTATGGCAAAAACTTTAAAAGAAAGGGAGAAAAAAGGAAGAATGAAAGAAAAAGAAAGAAGGAAGAAAGAAAAAGTATTTAAATGAAAGCTGAAAATGTTCTAAATTGATAAAAAGATACACAAGTCTCTATGTAGTCAAAGAATTGATTAAACTGCAAAAATGATAAACAAAGAAATTCACACCAACACACATCATAATTAAACATTTGAACATAGAAGAAAAAATTGTGAAGCAGAGGAAGGATATATTACTTAAAAGAGAATACCCAAAACTGACATTTGATACAAAGCAGATAAATATTGAAGACTTAATAATAAATGGGGCAAGCCAGACTTGGTATGTGCCTGTTCAATATATATATTGATTATCTGCACTCTACAGCAGAAACTGAAAGCTTGGAAGGTGGGAGGGCAACTATAGATAGTAGAGGTAGTGGGTGGGGTAATTGAGAGCTGGGTAATAGGGGAAAGGAAGAAAATGGAGAAGAATACATTTAACTGACACAAAAATGAAGTTATTTGCTGATGATAATGTATAAGATAATGTCTTTGTCTTGACTGATATGTACTGTATTAATGCTGGGAAAAATGTTTTGTACACTGTAAAGATATATGGTTATTAAATGGAAATAATAAATAAAAATTAAAATAAATGATAATATAAAAAGTGAATACCAAAAAATTTAAATCACAACAGATTTTGTATCATAAAGCATGGAAGCTAGAAGGCAGTGGGATAACATACTCAAAAGACTATTAACATAATATATCTAGTAAAACTGTCTTTTAAAAAATTAAGAAATTAATACAGTTTCAAATAAACAAAAACAGAATTTGTTATTTGAAGATCTCTGGTCAGAGAGGAATTAGAACTTGTAAATAAATATATTTAAAAGAATAAATATCTCAAATTAGTAACTTTGCCTTCCACTTTATGAAGGCATAAAAAAGAGCAAATAAATACAAATCCAGCACATTGAAATAAAATAGATTACAGCAGAAATAAAGTATAAAAAAGAGAAAAGAAACATGAAAATGCAGTAAACAAATTCATTTCAAAATATCAACATCATTAACAAATGCTAGTTAAACTGACAGAAAAAGAGACAGAGACTATCTCATTTCATAATATTATAATCAGAAAAAAGAAGACATTGCAATTTGCATTACAGGGGAAAAAGATCATGAGGAAATACTATGCACAATTGTATGACAATATATTAGATAACCTAGAGAAATGAAAAAATCCAGGAGGATGAAAAGAAAGACAGATATTACAAATATTAGGAAAATTATAGCCAGAAGATGGTGCAGCAGGTTACATCTCTGGACACCCATATAACCCACTGTGGTTCAAGTCTCAGACCTTGAGACTTGAAAATCATGCTGAATACATGTACATGTGTGCCCAATATCCTAGGAAAAGGATGGAAGAGAAAGGATTGTGGTGTGGCCATTCCCCTGAGGGCTAATTTCCCACTTATCCTCTCACTGTCTCTGTCTTTCTGGGGAGCACATGCACCCTAAGGCAAAAACCTCTAAAAATAAAAATGATAGAGAAATTAGAATTCTTATGCATTGCTGGTGTAACGGGATTGTAAAATGGTGTAGCCATTGTGGAAAACAGTTTGATGGTTTCTCAAAAAGTTAAACTTAAATTTATGAAATGACCCAGAAATTTATCTCGTATATGCCCCAAAATATTGAAACCATGTAATCAAACAAAAATGTGTATGATAGCCTTTCTAATAGCATTATTCATAATAGCCAAAGAGCAGAAACAAATCTGAATGTCAACTGGAAAATAGATATACAAAATGTGGTGTATTAATACAATAGGATACTATGAGGGGATTTCAGAAAGTTAGTGGAAAGATAGAATTAAAGTATAAATTTATCTTGGTGAAAAAAATTGAAATCCATGCATGTTTTTTCTATACATTTCTTGAATTACTGAAGACCCCAATATTTGGCAATAAAAAAAATGAACTTCTGATATATGCCAGAATGTTGATGAAACTTACAAACATTTTGCTAAGTGAAAGAAGCCAAAAACAAAAGGGCCCATATAGTGTGATTCCATTAACATAAATTGTGCATAAAAAGAAAATCTATAAAGATATAAAGCTTAGTACTGCTTGCCTGGGGCTGGAGAACGCTATGAGTAGGGAGTGGCCCAAGCTTCCCATGGGCCAGAATCTATACTAAAGAATGTAGAGCCATGTACTTTCTTCTTTCTTTTTCTTTTTTTTTTTTTGAGAGGATTTTGCTATAGGGCGCATGCGCTCGCCAGACAGACGGAGAGAGACAGAGAGACAGAAAGCGAGAAATCACCCCCCGCGGGGGATGGCCATGCCACAATCCCTTCTCCTCCATTCTCCTCTCGGGATCTTGGGCATGCATGCACACATGCCCGGCATGAGTTTTAAACCACGGGGTCCTGGACGTGAACTGCGGTCGACTACATAGGAATCCAGCAACATAGCCATTGCGCTAACTGCTGGTCCCCGGTCATGCACTTTCTTAAGAAGCATCCAATCCTAAGAGGTTTACTTGTCACAGTGTGATGAACCCAACAGATAGATCTGAGCATTTTATCACTTAGAACTAGGACCCAAGCACGAGTCAGAAGCAGTAAACAGATAGCTGTGGAAAGTTCTTACAGATTTTCTTTAGTAAAGCCACATAAACAGAGAGCCAAAGTTGTCTGGACCCACAAAGGATACCAACTTTAGGTGACAACATAAAAATAAAAAAAATATAGATTACATTAAAACAAATAACACTTTGTAAACCATTCCATCTGTTTTTCTCACCCACCTTGAATGTAGAGGAAACAGAAGTAGCAGATGAAGCAGTTGAAAAGGTAGAGCAGAAACATTATATACAGGTCATTACTTCTTTTCAAATTAAGTTTCTGAACCTGATTCAGGATAAGATCTCTCTGAGTCTGAATATGGCTTAAATTGAACTTGAGGTTCAGGGTTTTTTTATTCAGATTAGACTACATTTCTTAGTATCTGCAAGACTTTGTTGTTTTTTTAGTTTTCAATTTTTTATTATCAATATTATCAAGCTTAAGGAAAAGCTGATTATATCTTACATTAAACACTGGACACCTACCATCCATATTCAGAAATCACTAGCACTTGGCTGTATTTTCATGTAGCACTTTGCCATTTTTTTTTTCTGAAACATCTTTCTATTCTTGTAATTGAGTTTGAAAATGACTGTCTTTAAATGAACAATATCCACTATGGAAAATTTTATTTCAATTTCAACTGGATATTCATCAGACAAGCTAGAAGATCTTAAGAAACTGTCCAAGGCTAGAGAGCTTACTGAGTGGGTTTGAAGGAGAAAGTATATGAATAAACAAAACTCTATGATTACTTTATCCTACTTAATATTATTTAATAAAATATTTTATTATATGTTTTTAAATGCTTCAAAGAATAAATAAAATATTTCTATAGAGTATAATATACTAAATCTATTTGCTCTTTTTCAAATTTATTTATTTGTTTGGGAAAATGGCCTATCTCTGGCAAAGCTCAAGTTCTTTCATTTATATTACAAAAAATGTAGAAGTAGGTCTTAACAAATATGTAAATTGTCAGTATGTTAAATTTATATAAACTGTGTCTTTGTACAGCTTGTTTTCCCTTCTTAATGTCTCAGCAAAAAGACTAAGAAGGCTACTAAATATGTGGATGTTTAGAACTAAGATTAGATATGTTGTTACATGGAGAGCCAAACTTGAAAATTTTATCTGGGTTTATTATGAAGTAGAAGAATACTTTTATTTAAAAGTGTTCTATTAAATCTTTCAAATTCATAATTCAGTCCTATAAATATAAATTATGATTCATTTAAAGTTATCTTTTTAATTTACCTATGAAACTGTCAAAATTTCTTTAATAATATGTTGTGTTTTTAGAATACTTTTTAAAAATTTGCTATAGGATATATGCACTCACAAGAAAGAGACAGAAAGGGGAAAAGGGAAAAAAGCACCCCAGGGGGGATGACCATGTCATAATCCCTTTTCCTCCAATCTCTTCTTGTGATTTTTGGCACACACACACACACACACACACACACACACACACATCCAGCATGTTTTTCAAGCCACCAGGTCCACAAATCTAACTGTGCTGTTGGAATGTAGGATCCAGTCACTGTCACCACTGAGTAACTTGTTGGCCCAATAACATTTTCTAGTCAAATATCCATGCAAATATTTACATATAGAATGTGTTCTAAAATGAATACATTGTATTAAGATTACTTTTTATACCATTTTTCTCTAATAGATTCTGAAGGGTTTTTTATTTTGTTTTTATTTATTTATTTATTTTGCTATAAGGCTCATGTGCTCACTGGTGAGAGATAGAGACAGAGAAAGAAGGAATGTGAGAAATCAACCCCAGGGTAATTACCACATCCCAATCCCTTCCCATTCTCTCCTTAGGATTTTGGGCACTCATGCACACATATCAGAACTGGCCATATGGGATCTAGTCACTTCAACCTCCAAGTCACCTGCTGACCCAACTCTAAGTTCTTTAAGGAAAGAACCTGTAACCTACTCATTTCTTCATCTGCAGCTTATTTTCTATGCCTTGGAACATGGTGGGTCTCACAGAAATGATTTAGAATGAGTTAATGGATGAATGAATGAGTGAAACCATTCAGAAAATATTTCTGTTTAAAGACAAAAATCCAGAGTCAAATAAATAGCAGGAAAATGCCATTTTAAAGGAACCTCAAATCTTGAACTAACTCAAAAGTCAAGATTTTTGTAGGAGCAAGGAGCATTTCAGTGATCATTATCTACATCTCTTTTTATCTTGTTATATTATAAACATAGAAAGTCCTCCATAACAATTTATGCTTTGTGTTAAATTCAATGGAGCAAACAGCACATAGGTATATGATTTCTATACTTCACTTTGCTCTTCAAGTAGACTGATCTCTTGTACACCTTCTGATGTTTTGCCAGGAATTCACTCATGTATACATACTAGAGAGAAAGAAAAACAAAGTAAACCAGTGTCATTGTGATCAGTGTGACTCAGATTAAGATCCTTTATACCTCTTCCTCTTGTACCTTTTTCATTTACTTATGTATTGATACATGTAAGGGCTATACATTGCAATTAAAGTGCTTTTAATGTGAATACCATCACTTAAATAAACTAGGTGCTTTCAGATGTCCTTCATTGTTCCAAAGCTACTCAACCTAGCCAAAGAGGCTCAATTTGAGAAATAAATGATGTAGATTCTACTCCTGCATTTGTCACTAAATCATAAGGAGACAATCTTCTACTATCTCTCTCTGCATATCCAGTTTTCAGTTTATGAAGTAGAGAAACATCTCTTTCTCCTTGTTTCTTCACAAATATATAAAGAACATTAACAAATTTGAGAGGCAGATGCTAGTCATTAGTGTCTATTTCCACACCTCAACTTTTTATTAGTTGTTAGGAAAGTCATGAATTTTGTAATTTTTTTTCTATGAAAAAATGCACCAGGACTTTCCAAACATCCCAATATTTGCTCGATTTTACATGGCTCTAAATTCTTTCCTACTAGCCAAAAATGTCGCATAGGTGTCCTTAGAATAGCTTTATCATCTCATAGATCCTGGCTCAATTTTGGTGGATATGATTAGTGAATTATTTGCATTCAGTATTACTGACTGCCACTCTTGAATTAATAAAAAACCAAGGGAAGTTCTGCCTGGGATATGCAGAAATATATGAAAGAAGTGGAATCCTACTAACCACAGAGATCTCGAGAGTCATACTGATTTTCTGGACCTTTTTCAGCGATGATATGACAGTTCACAAGCTGCTTATATGAGAAATATTCAAATTAGTACTGAGAATGAGTGTTGACAGAATGATTGTCTATATTCATGTACTTGCTTTACGTCTGAAGTCCAGGCTATAAGAGATGAGACATTGTTTGTAATAGTGTGGATTCCTTCTTCTGCATCTCTTGGAATACATAATTCCATGTTGCAAAACTGAATAAAATGAGATTAGTAGAATTTTTATCATGTATCTTTTCATTGTTTAAGGTTTTCACCTCTGGCACAAAAATTGACTTAAATATTATCATTTTAGGAAAATTAGACAAAATTTATCCTCCAATAATCACAAGTGGTACTAGAAATAATTCAGCACTACAAAACATTCTGTATTCTTAATTTAATTGGGTCCAATAATGTATTTGGTTATCTGGAAATTCAGTGTTAAATACAAAGAGTGTGTCCTTTCTTGAACTTCTAGACTTGAGTGTTGGACTTCTGTTAACTTATAAACAGGAAAAATATACTACACTTTCGTATTTTGATATATTTGAATTTCTTTTTATTTACTAACTAACATTCTGGAAGATCAGATATATTAATTTTCATTCTTGGTTCATATCAGAGTAGTTTAAATATTAAAGGCATCTTAATCTATATCCAGATAGACAGACATATATAAATGTATTTGACATAACCCATGGAAGCAACTCAAATATAAAGGCTTCTCTCATTTCTCAAGGGACTTTTAAATGTGGGTACTGTGTTGGGTCAGACAATGGTAGAGCAGTAAAAGACAATATTCTATAAGGCAATCAACATAGGAAGGTTCTGGGTTGGTGTCTATAGACCTACTTGAGTATACCTGGAATGTGTAAGCCCATGATCTGGGGCTGGCTGGAGCTAGGGGTGGATTGCAGCATGAAAACCCTGTTAGGGGACCATCAAATGGTGTAATATTTACATCACTGGACTCCCATGTAGTCAACCATGGTTCGAGTCCCGGATCCAGCAGTTTAAAACTCAGGCTGGTCGTGTGTGTGCGTGCCCAAAATCCTGAGAGGAGAATGGAGGAGAAGGGACTCAGTGTGGCCATCTCTCTTGAGGGAGGATTTCTCGCTTTCTGTCTCTGTCTCTTACTGTCTCTCTGGTGATTACACACACTTTATAGTAAAAAAATAAAATAAACTCTCTAGATAAAAATTTTTGCTTTTTTTTTTTTTAAATTTGTTTCTCTTTCTTTCTCTCTGTCTTCCTCACTTATGAAATAAATAAATAAATACGGGACCAGCAGTTAGCGTAATGACTATGTTGCTGAACTCCCATGTACTCGACTGCGGTTGGAGTTCTGGACCCGGTGGCTTGGACTCACACCGAGCGCGTGTGCGTGCGTGCACAGGATCCTGAGAGGAGAATGGAGGAGAAGAGATTGCGGTGTGGCCACCCCCCCCACGGGGGGTGATTTCTCGCTTTCTGTCTCTCTTTTTCTGGGGAGCGCACATGCCCTATAGCAAAAACCTCTAAAAAAAAGTGAAATAAATAAATACACTTTATAAACTGTGAATGTGTGTGTGTGTGTGTGTGTGTACTTTAAAGAATGTCAATAAATAAGGCCAGCAGATGACATAGCAGTTAAATGAGAAGACTCCCACATGGCCAACCATGATTCAACATGGTGACTTGAAAATCACCCCGGGTGCTTGTGTGTGCATGCCCAAGATCCCAGGAGGAGAATGGAGAAGTGATTGTGATGTGGCCATCCCCTTGCAGGGGGAGAGGTGATTTCCTCACTTTCCCTCTCATTGTGTCTGTCTCTCTGGTGAGTCATACACCCTAAAGCAAAAAACCTCCTAAAAAATAAAAGGATCATCAGATGGCATAAGTGTTATGTCACTGGACTTCTACATAGTCAACCGTGTTTTGAAACCAAAACTAGCAGCTTCAAATTCACACTGGACATGTGTGCATGCGTGCTCAAAATCCCGAGGGGAGAATGGAAGAGAAAGAACTGTGGTATGGTCATCCCCCCTGAGGGGTGATTTCTTGTTTTCCATCTCTCTGTCTCTCTCTGCCTTTCTGGTGATCACACGAGCCCTATAGCAAAAATATATCATCAGAAAATAAAATAAAAGAATGCCAGTAACAAATCACTACCCAGAAACATAATTTGTAATAAATCTTAATGTATGAAAAATATTTCCTTATTCAATATTAAATAGCTTTATTTTTCCTCCATTGTTTTTCATGTAGTAGATGCTAGTTCTTCAGGGATTTGATATGAAATATCTAATAAAAATAACTTTTATCAGCTTCTAAGAACACATAATAATCCTATATGGTCAATGTTTTTCAATCTGAGATTTAATTGAGAATTTATTGACTTGTGCCACTAATATTAAAGTCACACAGAAGTAATATGAAGTGACAGAATAATATCCATCCAGATTATTATAGATTTTCAAAATCTTTTCCTGTATGATGGAAAAACCAGTAAAATGATAAAAACTTAAGAATGCCATATGACCTATACATGGTCTTCCTTTCTCTCCTTTATATTTACTTAAGTCTATTTTACTTATAATTAAATAAAATGTTACAAATAAAAGTGTCAATACATTGTTGAGTGTAACCATTCATTGCACTAAGTATTTACAAGAACACCAAAGATTTAAAAATACTAATAATGTCAAGTATATAGACCAACTATAGTTCTTCCACATTTATGAAGGAAATACAAAATTCCTGAGTTAATTTAGAAAACAATGTGTCAGTTTTTAAAACCTAACCTTAGACCTCCTTACTATTTGTATGTGAGTCTATTTCTAGGCTCTTTATTCTATTGATATGATTGTCTATTCTTTCACCAATACCATGCTATTTTATTTTTTGTAGCTTTATATAAATCTTTAAGACAAGTAGTGTCTATCCCCCAACTTTGTTCTCCTTAAGTATTCTGTTGACGTTTCTGGGTCCTTTGCTTCTCTATATAAACTTCAGAATCACTTTGCTAGTATTCACAAAATAATTTGAAATTTTGATTAGGATGTTTTGAATATATAGATCAAGTTGGAAGAAACAGACACCTTGATAATAATGAACCTTCCTACCTATGAACCTGGGATATCTTTCCATTTATTTAGTTCCTTGATTTTTTTCAATAGAATTTTGTATTTTTCCTCACAGAACACGTACATTTTTATTTGATTTAGATCTTACATATTTCTTTTTTGGGAGGTGTTAATGTAAATTGTATCATATTTTAAATTTCAAATTGCAATATAATTAATTGCTATTTGAGAAAAAAAGCAAAAACAATGCAACGTCAACTATGGTGCTAGAACAACTGGGCATCCACATTAAAAAAAAAAAAAAAGGAATTTTGATATAGATCTTATCTCTGTCACAAAAATTAGAATGAATCACATAGATCTTATACCTGTCACAAAAATTAGAATGAATCACAGACCTAAATGTAAGATGCAAAACTATGAAATTTCTGGAAAACAGCACAGTAGGAAAAAAATAGATGATTGTGGATCTGGCAATGACTTTTTGTTTGTTTGTTTGCTACCTATAGAGCATGTAAACTTGCCAGAAAGAGATGGAAAGAGAGAGAGAAAGAGAGAGGGAAAGTGAGAAATCCCCTCCCACCCCTTGCCAGTGGGGATGGCCACACCACAATCTGTACTCCAATTCTCCTCTCCAGCCACCTTAATTCTTTTTCACCTGCCAGCCTAGCAATGACTTTTTGGTGTTCCAAAAGCATGATCCATGAATTAATGTATTGATAAGTAGAACTTTATTAAAATAAAAAATTGATGCTCTGCAAGACACTGTCTAAAAAATAAAAAGACAAGTCACAGACAGGGAGAAAATATTCAAAAATATAACTAATAAAGGACTACTATCTAAAATATACAAAGAACTCTGAAAACTCAACCCCTCCCCCAAAAAAAAGCTGTTAAAAATTGGACCATAGATATAAATACACCTCACTGAATATGATAAACATATCACAAATAAGCATATGAAAAGATGCTCCACATCATATGTTACCAAAGAAATACAAATTAAAATAAGTTACCAAAACACAGATTTACAATGTCTACAATCCAAAACACTGACAACGCCAAATGCTGGGGACGATGTAGAACAGCAGCAACTATTATACACTGCTGATAGAAATGCAAAATATTACAGCTATGTTGGAAGGGAATTTGGTATCTTTTAACAAAATTAAACATTCTCTTATCATATGATCCAAAAATCACATTTCTCAGTATTTACCCAGGTAACTTTATATCTAGGTCTTTGATTCATCCTAATTTTCTGAAAGGTATGAAGTCTGGGTCTAATTTTTTTTTTGATGTGGATGTCCAGTTGTCTAGCACCATTGTTGATGTTGCATTGTTTTTGCTTCTTTCTCAAATACAAATGGGCTAAAATGGAATTTGAAATTTAAAACAAAATACCATTTATGTTAGCACTCACCAAAAAGGAAATACTTAGATATAAATCAAACAAAAATGTACAAACAAAATACTGAAAATTATATCTACACCAAAACCTACACATAAATGTTTTCAGCAACTTTATTCATGATTTCCAAAAGCTGAAGCAGTTAAAATGTCCTTTAGTAGATAAATGATTAAATGAACAGTAGTACATCCATACAACTGCGTATTATTTAATGCTAAAAATAAATGAGTTCTCAGGCTGTGAAAGGATATGGAGGAAATGTAAATTAATACTACCAAGTGAGAGAAACTCAGTCTAAAGAGCCAAAGTACTGCATGATCAACTATAATATATGACATTCGGGGAACAGGAAAAACTTTGGACACAGAAAAAAGATCAGTGGTTGTCAGGGACTAGGGGGAGGAAGGGAGGAACAAGAGCACAGATGATTTTTAAGTCACTGAAACTACTAATATGATACGATAATTACAGATACATACCATTATACATTTGTCCAGATCTACAGGATGTACATACAATACCTTGAGTAAACCCTATGTGAACTCTGGGTGATAATTTGTCAATGTAGGCTCATCAGTTGTAACAAATGTACCTCTCAGCAGATTTCCAGAAAGTGTTCATCTTTCATAACTTATCATTGTATTTTATTTTCAAACTTATCATGCCCAAATCATACTTACTATCTAACACATAATAATAATAATAACTTCTTGAACCATACTTAGGGTTTGTTTATTTCGAGGCTAAGAATGCCAGATATTTATCGTATTTTAAAACTAGGGCAGAGGAGAGAGAGAAATATATGTATCACAGAGAGACTATTTGATGTAATAATTGCTTGGAAAAAAAATAATACCATAAGCACAAAAGTTTTCTGCTTTTCACCTTGCCTCCTCTTGGTTTTATAGGGACAATCTAGATGTCCATAAGTCACCATTTATTGTCAGGTTATTTATTAAATCAAACACTTTCATAGATACAAAAAAATAAATATTTTAAAAGTTTCTCAGGCTTAAGTTCTTATATATTAAATATCATCACATACAGGTAATGAAAACAGAGACTCTTTAAGGTCCTTAGCAATATTCTGAGAGTAAATGAATCTGGAAACCCTCAAGAACCACTGTATTTAAAATGCATTGAGGGAAATATAGCTGGATGGTGAGTACCTGGGAACACATTTTATTACTATTTCTTTTTATACCTTATATTTGGAAATAATTTTAGATTCACAAAAAGTTACACAGACAGCACAACTGGTCCTGTAGCTCAGTGGTTAAGCACTGTGTATAGTAAGTTGGCTCCTACGTGATTGACTGCAGTTTGAATTCCAGCCCTGGTGGCTTGAAAAAGACTCTGGGCACATGTACATATCTGTCCCAAGTCTGAAAGGATGGAGAAATGAAGTGGTTTCAGTGTGACCATACCCCATAGAGAGTGCTTTGTCTCTTTCTCTATCTTTGGTGAGTGCATGTGCCCACTGCCAATTAAAAAAAAAAGTACAGAAAGTTCCCATGTACCTTTTTTCCACTTTTTTCCAGTAGTTCCATCATAGGGAACTAGGAAAAATGCATAAGTAAATCTGTGTAACTACCATTGCTATCAAGATACAGATTATTCTATTCTTACAAACATTTTTTTTAGAGGTTTTTGCTATAGGGCTCGTGCGCTCGCCAGACAGACAGACAGAGACATAGAGACAGAAAGCGAAAAATCACCTTCCAGGGGGGATGGCCATGCCGCAATCTCTTCTCTTCCATTCTCCTCTCAGGATCTTGGGCACGCACGCACACGTGCCTGGCGTGAGTTTTAAGCCACCGGGTCCGGGATGTGAACCGCAGTCGACTACGTGGGAGTCCAGCGACATAGCTATTACGCTTACTGCTGGTTCCCTTACAAACATCTCATTGATGATATAGATTATTGTGGGTAGTCTAAATAAGTTTTTTTTCCATTTTTTAGAATTTTGACAGAGTGTATATGCTTGCCAGAGAAAGACAGAGAAATACAAAAGGAGAGCGAGAAAGCATATTCCTAATGGGAGATGGTCACACTACAATGTCTTCTTTTCCATTTTCTCTGTTCTGTTGTGATTTTGGGTTCACATGCAAGTTTTTCAAGCTGCCACAGCCAACATTCCAACTAAATTTTTGGCCATGTGGGATACAGTTAGTGTAATGATTAGGCCTTGAGGCCAGCCAGATATGCTGAGTAACTTCTTTTTTTGGAGAAGTTTTTGCTATAGGGTGCATGCACTAGCCAGAAAGAGAGACAGAAAGTGAAAAATCGCCCCCCATTGGGGATGGCTACACTGCAATCCTTTCTCCTCCATTTTCTTCTTGTGATCTTGGGCACGCACGCATGCACATGCGCCTGAAGTGAGTTTAAGTCATTGAGTCCACAATTGGAACCATGATCAACTACATGGGAGTCTAGCAACATAGCCATTACACCAACTGCCGGTCCCAATGCTAAGTAACTTCAAATTACTGAAATTATATCATTACTGTTTCATACATTATTTTAGAAAAAAATTAAGGTTTATTTAATTAAAGAAACAAATATTATAAAAACTTTTACTATTGTTACTTTTTAATATCTTTAAAAATTGAAATATTCTATAAAATAACAATATAAGACTTCTGTATATGATAGTTATTCTAAATAAAAGTGCAGTAAGTTAACACTGCACTGAGATCAGGCCTCATGTGTGTTATGAATCAAACTTGTGGAATTAAATGATAAACTGGGAATATTATCACATCTTGGTTGTTTTCAAATAACACAGAGGAGCTGAAGTCAAATAAGAATTCACTCAAAAAATTATTTGTGGTCTGATTTAACAAGTTGCATTTTGGATTCAGAATGTGTGCCTGAAGGTATATACACTATACTCAATCTCCCTTTAAAAGCAGGGCTATAACTGCCTTTACTCCCTTTCCAAATGTTCCATAAAATCTTTCACAGATGCAAACATTCTCAGCCAGCCTCCAATAAATTACTTTCAGTGTCAGAAACTTACCACTTTTTAAGAAAGCCCATTTCATTAATTGTTTTTGTACTTCTACTTTATATTGACTTAAAATCTGTTTCTGTGATACTTCAACTATTTGAATCTACTTCTCCATTCTGGGTTCAGAGTACATAATCCATTTTTTTTATCCCTCAGATAGTTTTGGTAAGTTTTAAATTCTATGTCTTTAAGCCTTTTTAAATTTAGGCTAAAATCCCCCACCTCAACTAGCCTAATGTAAACTGACTATCAGATCCTTAGCCTTCTTAGTTGTCTGTCTCTGGAAATGTGCAAGTATGTTAACAAACCTTTTAAACAGCAGCAGCCACAGCAAAGCACAATTTTCAGGCTTGGTCTAACTTATGCAGAATATATCAAATAAGGTATGTAACATGGCACCATCAGCCTTGAAGTGTCATAAAAAGTAAACAGATATGGACACAAACATTTAATTTTCAGACTACTTTATAGCAAGAACAAATTTCTTGGTCACACAGAAAGCAGTTATAATCAGGGAAACTTCTTTTCACAAAAAACAGAATTCTTGCAGGGATATTATTTTCATACTTTGATTTCTATTGTACTAGTATTGAATTGGTTCTTCTGGGAAGAAAGTGTAAATGTGGGTATATTTTCTTTCAGCAAATCAAAATTTATTTTTATTTTTTCTCTTTTCTTACTACAATATCATGTATACATCTAGAATTTTTCCACTATTTATTTTATTTCCACCTTCTTGCAGATCACCTGAGTCCATGTATGACACTGAGGATTGTGTGTGTGTGTGTGTGTGTGTGTGTGATTAGTTTTAGGAGATACAGTAGAAGGTTTTTCAGGATGTACAAATCTACAAGTTGAGTTATTAATCCCTGGGGTTCACAGTAAAAAATCACAACTTCTGGCTCTGTGCTAATCAATATTCCATACAATCTGAAAAGCACATACATATAAATTGCAGCTACATTTTGTTTAATGTAGAACTTAAATCTGCATCTTAGAATTTTATGCTTAAAAGAAATATGTGGAGGTCATGTAATACATTCCCATAGATTTCATATAGATGATCTACTAACTGTACTAACTGCAAAAGAACATTCATTGTATTATCACTTCATAGTAATGAACAACACCTGAAACACCTTCACCCTTAAGGCAATTTGCACTCGGTCCTTGTGGAGAATATATCATATCCAATGTTATTTTAAAAAATAAACCATCAGATCCTAGAAAAATGGTGGTACCAGCAGTAGAATATTTTTGGAATTTCCTGAATTCCATAGGCAAAATCCCAAATTATTAATAGGAGAGAATTTAGGAAAATTTTTTTTCCCAGAATTGTCCCTAAATATTCTATGAATAAACTTTTAGACAATTAAAATCACCAGAGAGATGGTAGCATAAAGACTGGTAGTAAGAACTAACTATGTACCTATATGAAAAACTAAAACTAAATGTTTAGTTTAAAAGAAGCAATTATAATATAACATGGCTATATGATGTGACAATATAGATATAACCTTAAAATAACTGGAGGATATTACAGAAAACACATGCAAGTTTTTTCTTTTCTTACTTTCCAGTTGGCATAACTGGTGGTAATATCACTAACATTATTATTATGAGACTTCATGAGTACTGTGTAGTAATATAAATGAGGAATTATGTGTTATTATATTTGTATCATCCTTGTGTTTTGTAGAAATAGAATTTTTAGTAAAGAAGGAGTTAGAGAAAATAATTTTTTTTTTAAAAAAAAAAAAAAAAACCCTGTAATCCTGCATTTGAATTTGAACTCAAGAAATTCAAATGGTAGGGATCAGCGGTAGGCATAACGGCTTTGTCACTGTACTTCCATGTAGTCAACTGAGGTTCAAGTCTCGGACCTGATGGTTTAAACTCATGCCGGGCGTATATGTGTGTGTGCCCAAGATCCTGAGAGAAGAATGGAGAAGAGATTGCAGCATGGTCAACCCCCTGGGAGGGTGATTTTTCGCTTTCTGTCTCTCTGCCTCTGTCTTTCTGATGAGCACACGTGCCCTATAGCAAAAAACCTCTCCCCCCCAAAAAAAGGAAATTCAAATTATGAGTCATGAATTCACAAAAAATAAAAATAATAACTTGTTACCTGAAGAGGATGGGAAACTAATTTTTATGTTAAAAAATTGAAAAGTTAATAATTTTTTCTGTCATTTGTATATGATTTGGACCACTGAGTAATTAAATATTAGATGAAGGAAAGTGTCTCTGTGTAAAACTATGTCAGCTAATAAATAAAACAAAATAATATATTATTACCATTTCACAACCACCAATGAATAAGAAAATGAAATTAGATGTTGTGTACCACCTGGTTAAAACTCTCATTTGGCCACTTATAGCCATGTCAAAGGGATCAAATCTAAATTTGATGAAGCTTCTATATCTAGCTGCCAATTTGTAGAAAACACAAAGATCAGAGAGGAACGATCTGAACTGAATGATTCTGCAATCAGCAAAATACAAGTTAAAGGACCTGAGTCTTTCAGTGGTTAAATTATAAGGACAAAAAGATGGAAAAACAACATGGATAATATAACTACAAAAAACTGAAAATAGGATATTTCTATGGAAATAAAAAAAATAGTTATTTTTTGGACTGAAGAAAGGAGAGGATTGTGAGTTGGATGGGACATATTGAGGGGCACCTTGAGTGGCTGAAAAAGATCTATTGGTATTTCTTGACCTGGCCAATGATTAAAGGGTGCTTGCTTCCTAATAAAGTAAGTCATAAATTTGTTTTGTGGTTCCAGCCCCATGCCCTATTGGTTAAGGGAGCTAGATCACACAAGGCTAACCATAGTTCAAATTTCAACGTTAGTTGCTTGAGAAAAAAAAAAAAAACATGCCAGGCACGTATTCATCAGTGCCCAAATTCCAATAGAATGGAGAAACGGAGAAGGGATTGTGGTGTGACCATGCCCAACTGGGAAGTACTTCTTCTCTCTCTCTTTCTGTCTCCCTCTAACAAGTATGTGTATCCTCTGGAAATTTTTAAAAAGTTTAAAAAAATCATTTTGCATAATGTTTTGCATTTGTGTTTTATTTTTAAAATAAAGGGGTAAATAAAAGTAAAACAAATGTTTATGTATTTGAAGAATTTTCTCTTTATTCCCTGTGTAACAATCCTAATCGTTGTAACATATATTTATGAAAACTGTTTTCCCACTCACTGTACTTTCTTATTCTTCTTATAGGTCCAATATTCTTTTGTAACATGTTATTTTTATTTTATTTTATGTTAATTTATGAATTTCCTCCTTGAGCTATAGAAACAGATGGAAAGAGAATGTTCCCAGTAGGGTGTTGATGTTGTAATACATCCCTAGCTTCAGCCAGTCCCACATCATGAACACATACATGCCTGGTGTACTCAGGGAGGGCTCCAGACACAATCCCAGAAACATTTTATGAGTGTCACTTTCACAGAATTTTACATTTTACCACTATTCCACTGTTTAACCCCATTTTAAAAAATAAACAGTACAATTATATATTGGGTTTTGAGAAAAGTCATGACATGTTTTTCTATGTTTTCCTATGCAAAAATGTGTCATGAATTTTTTGGTAACCCAGTATATTACACTCTAGCTAATGTGAATATAATAGAAGAAATTGTTTACCTGTTTTAATGTATTCTTTCTATTATATGATTTAGAGCTGTTGAAAGTGTGATCTGTAGCATATGCAGATTCACAAACCATTAACAATTCACAGAGGGAAAGTGCAGAAGTTAAAAGTAAGTGTTTAGAAATTATAGTCAATCAACAGAATTATTTTATATCCATTCAATCTTATAATAAGATACTTGCACTTATCTTTTGAATTGTTTTGCAAATTTTCACTTTATTTTATAAGATTATGCTAAAAGGATTCAGAAGTTAACATTTTCTAATAATTTATTTTTATGGTATTTTACAAATGTATTTATGCACAATAAGCTGCCAACAACAATAAAACCTTGTTCCTTGATTACAGATAATTGAGAAATACTATTTTAGAGATTCCACTTATTTGGTATTTCTGTTTTGTCATGCTTGAGAGAACTAAAATTATTCATTATTTGCCTCAGGTAAGACTTGTCTTAGTTCATTTGTGCTAGTCAAATATCATACTTAAGATTGGGTAATTTATAAAGAACAGACCTTTATTTTCTCATAATTCTGGAGATTGCAAAATCCAAGGCACCAATGGGTCTGGTGTCTTGGGAGCTCTGTGCTTCCAAGATGGCACCTCATTGATGCATCCTCTGGAGAGGATGAACATTGGGTTCTAACATAGTGGAAAGGATCCAGGGCAAAAAATAACTATGCTAGGTCCCTCTGCCTTTTTATAAGACAATAATCCATTCATGAGGGCAGAGCTTTCGTGACTTAATCACTTCCGAAAGGACCTAACCTCTTAATACTACCACAATGAAAATTAGGTCTTAAATGAATTTTAGAGGTAACACATTCAATCACAGTAAAGGCAAATATCTGCCTTAGTGTCTTCATGCACTTGGGATCTATTCATAACCATGCCAGGAAAATTAATAGGCATTTTTGTCAGTATCTCTTTAAGCAGAAAACATTTTTTGAATTTGGTTAATTTAAGTGCTGCTGTATCTGTAAAGGATGAGAATGTTCAAAATATAAGTCATGATGAAAACCATGTACATTTAATTCTTTAACTCTTAAAATTCTGAATGTGCATGTTGGAGGTATTCATATGAAAGAAAAGGAGACCAGAAAGACATTTTTTATGATAATGTTAACTTAATGTTTCCAACCATTTCGAGTACTTTTTCTGATTTAAAATCAAAATATTTCATTGTAAAAATACTGAAATATGCAGGTCAACTAAAGAAAATGAATTTAATGCTCAATATTAAATACTTTTAATATTTTTGCATACTTCTACTCTCACACTCTGCCTCATCTGTCTCTATACACACACACACCCCATGTGAATATACATATAAAATTCACACATATACTTTTTTAAAATACGGGGATTATATTTTTAAATAACTTTTTAAAGCCTAGTTATTTATGCAGAGAGAGAGAGAGAGAGAGAACTCTCCCACAGAATTCTCATGCTGCAATTCACCTCCAATATGAGCCTCTAAGTGGCTAAGTCACTAAGTTATTTTCCTTGCATAAAAGTCTTGTTAAGAGCTGTAAACTTAGAGGAGCAAGAAAGTGGAGTTTATCCCTACATCCACCTGCCTCCTACCCTCAGGAAGCACACGTAGAGAAAACATCTTAAAATTTATTTCAGACACTTTTTTTTTTCCCTTTGAAGTCCCTTCTTAGTCAAGATTGGATCAAGATTGTGTAATTTTATTTCTATAGTCTTTTTTTTTTAACTAGCTCATTTCATTGTCTCCAGGATTGCCCCAAAATAATATTATCTGTGCACCATGTGTTTTGCAGTTCTGTCTCACTTGCTACCCCAGATTTAATGATAAGTTCCATCATGGTGCTCATCAAAGCAGTCTCCCAAAAAACTGGACTCACTATTTCCCTACTGTCAATAAAATGTAGAAATAATGCTTATCTTTCATACTGCTTTTTCACTTAGAACCTTAGCATTTCCACAGGTTCTTATACAGTTTTGACCATACTATCCATAATCTCTGCATATTCTAGCTTTTAGATGTGCTATAATGCATTTAACTGAATTCTTACAGTAAATCATTTGTTTATAAAATGTTTTACAAAATATTGTGCACTAAATATATTTTAGATAAGATATAACAGTTCTAATTATTCACTTAATTAAATTTCTCACATAATTTTTTAAAATATGGAGATTATATTTTTAAATAACTTTTTAAAGTCTAATTATTTCTGCACAGAGAGAGAGAGCATATTAAAATCTGGGTTAGGACGCTAGACTCCTACATGACTGACTGTGGTTCAAGTCTCAGACCTAGAGACTTGCTTTCTCATTTCCCCTTTTAATCTCTCTCTATCTCTCTCTGGTCAAATCAAAAATAATAATAAGTAAAATTAAATAAATAATTGTTTTAAAAAATCATTAAAACTATACTTATTCCTCCCAGAAAATGTCTTGTAATCTTTACATTATTATTAACAATGTGTATGAGTAGTTTTATTTTTCTTATCTTACTAACATTTGATATTGTCATTTCAAAATACTTCACTATTTTGATAGGTTAAAAATTATTTTTATTTGTGTTTATGTGATAAAGAGTAAGGTTTCATTTTTGACCTATATATTTGTTCAACAAATGTTAATTGACCATCTTTTACATAGTAGTGTTGTTGTTGCTGGGAATACAAAAACAAACATGACAATATCCCTGCTCCATGCTTACGATTTACTTATATTTTATTTTTTAAATTGTCTTTTCTCATTCTTTAGTTTTAAAAGGTTTATTTTTATTTTTCCAACATATTTATTTATTTATTTATTTATTTATTTTGAGGGGAGAGGTTTTTGGTGTAGGACACATGTGCTTACAGAAAGACAGAGAGAGACAGAGAGACAGAAAGCAAGAAATCAGCCCCGGGGGATGGCCATGCTGCAATTCCTTCTCCTCCATTCTCCTCTTGGGATCTTGGGTACCCATGCACACACATCTGTTGTGAGGTTAAGTCACCAGGTCCAGGACTTGAACTGTAGTCAACTACATGGGAGTCCAGCGACATAGCCATTACACCAACTGCTGGTCCCCCAACAGATTTCTAAGATCTCTGTTTATATAAAGGATGTCAACCCATAAATCACTATAAAAGTATGAAATATTTCCTTACATCATAATATACTTTTCATAAAAGCAAGCATTTTAATGTGTAATTAGAAACTATCTTAATATCTATTTAATCAAATTTATTAGTCTTTATCTTTTGCCTTTATACTTAGCAGAAAGTATAAGTAGATATTTATTTTCTAGTTTAGGGGATGCTTTTTTCAGCCCTTTTCCCAGTTTTAGGTTTTTTAATTATATTTAATTAACATGTAATCAACATGTACATATTTATGGAGTACACTGTGATTTTTCAGTACATCAATAAAATGTGTACTGGTCAAATCAGGGTAACTAGCACAGTAGGATAATTGTAGTTAACAATAATTTACTGTATATTTCAGAATAACTGAGAGTATTTTAATGTCTCCAATACAAAGTAATGATAAAAGTTTGAGATGATGAATATGTTAATTATTCCCCCTTTTAAAGTTTGCTATAGGGTATGTGTTCTCACGAGAGAGACAAATAAGAAATCACCCCAGAGGGGATATAGCCATACCACAATCCTTTCTCCATTCCCATTATCAGGACTTGGGTATGCATGCACATGCCACCTGCATGGTAATCAACCTATCAGGTCTAGGAACTTGAACCACCCAATCAGCTATGTGGGATGCAGCCACCTTAAACTCCACACCATCTGCTGACTCTATCCTCCCATTTTTAAGTTTCATCTACTCAGCGTTCGGTTTTTACAATTTAGGTTTTTTGGTTTTCTTTTTTCTTTTTCTTTTTCATTCATTATAGAACATGTGCTCCCTGACCTGGTATAGTTTGCTGCCAAGAGAGCTGAGCCAAAGTGTTTTGGCAACACATCAATTTATTCTGGATGATTTCAAAGAAAGATTTTATAATGTAGGAGTTAGTGATCAACTTATTCCGGTTTGCCTGAGAGTTTCTACTTTGATTCTGAAAGTCCTATGTGCCCTGGACTCACTTATTCCTGGACAACTAGATGGTTGGTGAGTCTATTAATAGTGAACACTTTAAATATATGGCTATATTGAAATAAAAGTTGTTAACAAAAAGAATGAGCTATCTTGTGAGAGAAATAATTCTCTATCCCTATGAGATTATGAATGGAGACTGGTGACTATAGCTTAACCTAATGGCTACAGAAGTATGATTAGATAGTTATATCTTCATGTCAGTGCCAGTTTCTCAAAGTGGGATTCATGGTGGCTTAAACTCACACTGGGTGCGTGTTCGTGTGTGCCCAACATACCAAGAAGAGAATGGAGGAGAAGGGATTGCAGCATGGCCA
>NW_006205663.1:785361-804810 GCF_000334495.1 Tupaia belangeri chinensis
GATTGTGTGTGTGTGTGTGTGTGTGTGTGTGATTAGTTTTAGGAGATACAGTAGAAGGTTTTTCAGGATGTACAAATCTACAAGTTGAGTTATTAATCCCTGGGGTTCACAGTAAAAAATCACAACTTCTGGCTCTGTGCTAATCAATATTCCATACAATCTGAAAAGCACCTAGATATAAATTGCAGCTACATTTTGTTTAATGTAGAACTTAAATCTGCATCTTAGAATTTTATGCTTAAAAGAAATATGTGGAGGTCATGTAATACATTCCCATAGATTTCATATAGATGATCTACTAACTGTACTAACTGCAAAAGAACATTCATTGTATTATCACTTCATAGTAATGAACAATACCTGAAACACCTTCACCCTTAAGGCAATTTGCACTCGGTCCTTGTGGAGAATATATCATATCCAATGTTATTTTAAAAAATAAACCATCAGATCCTAGAAAAATGGTGGTACCAGCAGTAGAATATTTTTGGAATTTCCTGAATTCCATAGGCAAAATCCCAAATTATTAATAGGAGAGAATTTAGGAAAATTTTTTTTCCCAGAATTGTCCCTAAATATTCTATGAGTAAACTTTTAGACAATTAAAATCACCAGAGAGATGGTAGCATAAAGACTGGTAGTAAGAACTAACTATGTACCTATATGAAAAACTAAAACTAAATGTTGAGTTTAAAAGAAGCAATTATAATATAACATGGCTATATGATGTGACAATATAGATATAACCTTAAAATAACTGGAGGATATTACAGAAAACACATGCAAGTTTTTTCTTTTCTTACTTTCCAGTTGGCATAACTGGTGGTAATATCACTAACATTATTATTATGAGACTTCATGAGTACTGTGTAGTAATATAAATGAGGAATTATGTGTTATTATATTTGTATCATCCTTGTGTTTTGTAGAAATAGAATTTTTAGTAAAGAAGGAGTTAGAGAAATTAATTTTTTTTAAAAAAAAAAAAAAAAACCCTGTAATCCTGAATTTGAATTTGAACTCAAGAAATTCAAATGGTAGGGATCAGCGGTAGGCATAACGGCTTTGTCACTGTACTTCCATGTAGTCAACTGAGGTTCAAGTCTCGGACCTGATGGTTTAAACTCATGCCGGGCGTATATGTGTGTGTGCCCAAGATCCTGAGAGAAGAATGGAGAAGAGATTGCAGCATGGTCAACCCCCTGGGAGGGTGATTTTTCGCTTTCTGTCTCTCTGCCTCTGTCTTTCTGATGAGCACACGTGCCCTATAGCAAAAAACCTCTCCCCCCCAAAAAAAGGAAATTCAAATTATGAGTCATGAATTCACAAAAAATAAAAATAATAACTTGTTACCTGAAGAGGATGGGAAACTAATTTTTATGTTAAAAAATTGAAAAGTTAATAATTTTTTCTGTCATTTGTATATGATTTGGACCACTGAGTAATTAAATATTAGATGAAGGAAAGTGTCTCTGTGTAAAACTATGTCAGCTAATAAATAAAACAAAATAATATATTATTACCATTTCACAACCACCAATGAATAAGAAAATGAAATTAGATGTTGTGTACCACCTGGTTAAAACTCTCATTTGGCCACTTATAGCCATGTCAAAGGGATCAAATCTAAATTTGATGAAGCTTCTATATCTAGCTGCCAATTTGTAGAAAACACAAAGATCAGAGAGGAACGATCTGAACTGAATGATTCTGCAATCAGCAAAATACAAGTTAAAGGACCTGAGTCTTTCAGTGGTTAAATTATAATGACAAAAAGATGGAAAAACAATACAAAAAACTGAAAATAGGATATTTCTATGGAAATAAAAAAAAATAGTTATTTTTTGGACTGAAGAAAGGAGAGGATTGTGAGTTGGATGGGACATATTGAGGGGCACCTTGAGTGGCTGGAAAAGATCTATTGGTATTTCTTGACCTGGCCAATGATTAAAGGGTGCTTGCTTCCTAATAAAGTAAGTCATAAATTTGTTTTGTGGTTCCAGCCCCATGCCCTATTGGTTAAGGGAGCTAGATCACACAAGGCTAACCATAGTTCAAATTTCAACGTTAGTTGCTTGAGAAAAAAAAAAAAAACATGCCAGGCACGTATTCATCAGTGCCCAAATTCCAATAGAATGGAGAAACGGAGAAGGGATTGTGGTGTGACCATGCCCAACTGGGAAGTACTTCTTCTCTCTCTCTTTCTGTCTCCCTCTAACAAGTATGTGTATCCTCTGGAAATTTTTAAAAAGTTTAAAAAAATCATTTTGCATAATGTTTTGCATTTGTGTTTTATTTTTAAAATAAAGGGGTAAATAAAAGTAAAACAAATGTTTATGTATTTGAAGAATTTTCTCTTTATTCCCTGTGTAACAATCCTAATCGTTGTAACATATATTTATGAAAACTGTTTTCCCACTCACTGTACTTTCTTATTCTTCTTATAGGTCCAATATTCTTTTGTAACATGTTATTTTTATTTTATTTTATGTTAATTTATGAATTTCCTCCTTGAGCTATAGAAACAGATGGAAAGAGAATGTTCCCAGTAGGGTGTTGATGTTGTAATACATCCCTAGCTTCAGCCAGTCCCACATCATGAACACATACATGCCTGGTGTACTCAGGGAGGGCTCCAGACACAATCCCAGAAACATTTTATGAGTGTCACTTTCACAGAATTTTACATTTTACCACTATTCCACTGTTTAACCCCATTTTAAAAAATAAACAGTACAATTATATATTGGGTTTTGAGAAAAGTCATGACATGTTTTTCTATGTTTTCCTATGCAAAAATGTGTCATGAATTTTTTGGTAACCCAGTATATTACACTCTAGCTAATGTGAATATAATAGAAGAAATTGTTTACCTGTTTTAATGTATTCTTTCTATTATATGATTTAGAGCTGTTGAAAGTGTGATCTGTAGCATATGCAGATTCACAAACCATTAACAATTCACAGAGGGAAAGTGCAGAAGTTAAAAGTAAGTGTTTAGAAATTATAGTCAATCAACAGAATTATTTTATATCCATTCAATCTTATAATAAGATACTTGCACTTATCTTTTGAATTGTTTTGCAAATTTTCACTTTATTTTATAAGATTATGCTAAAAGGATTCAGAAGTTAACATTTTCTAATAATTTATTTTTATGGTATTTTACAAATGTATTTATGCACAATAAGCTGCCAACAACAATAAAACCTTGTTCCTTGATTACAGATAATTGAGAAATACTATTTTAGAGATTCCACTTATTTGGTATTTCTGTTTTGTCATGCTTGAGAGAACTAAAATTATTCATTATTTGCCTCAGGTAAGACTTGTCTTAGTTCATTTGTGCTAGTCAAATATCATACTTAAGATTGGGTAATTTATAAAGAACAGACCTTTATTTTCTCATAATTCTGGAGATTGCAAAATCCAAGGCACCAATGGGTCTGGTGTCTTGGGAGCTCTGTGCTTCCAAGATGGCACCTCATTGATGCATCCTCTGGAGAGGATGAACATTGGGTTCTAACATAGTGGAAAGGATCCAGGGCAAAAAATAACTATGCTAGGTCCCTCTGCCTTTTTATAAGACAATAATCCATTCATGAGGGCAGAGCTTTCGTGACTTAATCACTTCCGAAAGGACCTAACCTCTTAATACTACCACAATGAAAATTAGGTCTTAAATGAATTTTAGAGGTAACACATTCAATCACAGTAAAGGCAAATATCTGCCTTAGTGTCTTCATGCACTTGGGATCTATTCATAACCATGCCAGGAAAATTAATAGGCATTTTTGTCAGTATCTCTTTAAGCAGAAAACATTTTTTGAATTTGGTTAATTTAAGTGCTGCTGTATCTGTAAAGGATGAGAATGTTCAAAATATAAGTCATGATGCAAACCATGTACATTTAATTCTTTAACTCTTAAAATTCTGAATGTGCATGTTGGAGGTATTCATATGAAAGAAAAGGAGACCAGAAAGACATTTTTTATGATAATGTTAACTTAATGTTTCCAACCATTTCGAGTACTTTTTCTGATTTAAAATCAAAATATTTCATTGTAAAAATACTGAAATATGCAGGTCAACTAAAGAAAATGAATTTAATGCTCAATATTAAATACTTTTAATATTTTTGCATACTTCTACTCTCACACTCTGCCTCATCTGTCTCTATACACACACACACCCCATGTGAATATACATATAAAATTCACACATATACTTTTTTAAAATACGGGGATTATATTTTTAAATAACTTTTTAAAGCCTAGTTATTTATGCAGAGAGAGAGAGAGAGAGAGAACTCTCCCACAGAATTCTCATGCTGCAATTCACCTCCAATATGAGCCTCTAAGTGGCTAAGTCACTAAGTTATTTTCCTTGCATAAAAGTCTTGTTAAGAGCTGTAAACTTAGAGGAGCAAGAAAGTGGAGTTTATCCCTACATCCACCTGCCTCCTACCCTCAGGAAGCACACGTAGAGAAAACATCTTAAAATTTATTTCAGACACTTTTTTTTTTCCCTTTGAAGTCCCTTCTTAGTCAAGATTGGATCAAGATTGTGTAATTTTATTTCTATAGTCTTTTTTTTTTAACTAGCTCATTTCATTGTCTCCAGGATTGCCCCAAAATAATATTATCTGTGCACCATGTGTTTTGCAGTTCTGTCTCACTTGCTACCCCAGATTTAATGATAAGTTCCATCATGGTGCTCATCAAAGCAGTCTCCCAAAAAACTGGACTCACTATTTCCCTACTGTCAATAAAATGTAGAAATAATGCTTATCTTTCATACTGCTTTTTCACTTAGAACCTTAGCATTTCCACAGGTTCTTATACAGTTTTGACCATACTATCCATAATCTCTGCATATTCTAGCTTTTAGATGTGCTATAATGCATTTAACTGAATTCTTACAATAAATCATTTGTTTATAAAATGTTTTACAAAATATTGTGCACTAAATATATTTTAGATAAGATATAACAGTTCTAATTATTCACTTAATTAAATTTCTCACATAATTTTTTAAAATATGGAGATTATATTTTTAAATAACTTTTTAAAGTCTAATTATTTCTGCACAGAGAGAGAGAGCATATTAAAATCTGGGTTAGGACGCTAGACTCCTACATGACTGACTGTGGTTCAAGTCTCAGACCTAGAGACTTGCTTTCTCATTTCCCCTTTTAATCTCTCTCTATCTCTCTCTGGTCAAATCAAAAATAATAATAAGTAAAATTAAATAAATAATTGTTTTAAAAAATCATTAAAACTATACTTATTCCTCCCAGAAAATGTCTTGTAATCTTTACATTATTATTAACAATGTGTATGAGTAGTTTTATTTTTCTTATCTTACTAACATTTGATATTGTCATTTCAAAATACTTCACTATTTTGATAGGTTAAAAATTATTTTTATTTGTGTTTATGTGATAAAGAGTAAGGTTTCATTTTTGACCTATATATTTGTTCAACAAATGTTAATTGACCATCTTTTACATAGTAGTGTTGTTGTTGCTGGGAATACAAAAACAAACATGACAATATCCCTGCTCCATGCTTACGATTTACTTATATTTTATTTTTTAAATTGTCTTTTCTCATTCTTTAGTTTTAAAAGGTTTATTTTTATTTTTCCAACATATTTATTTATTTATTTATTTATTTATTTTGAGGGGAGAGGTTTTTGGTGTAGGACACATGTGCTTACAGAAAGACAGAGAGAGACAGAGAGACAGAAAGCAAGAAATCAGCCCCGGGGGATGGCCATGCTGCAATTCCTTCTCCTCCATTCTCCTCTTGGGATCTTGGGTACCCATGCACACACATCTGTTGTGAGGTTAAGTCACCAGGTCCAGGACTTGAACTGTAGTCAACTACATGGGAGTCCAGCGACATAGCCATTACACCAACTGCTGGTCCCCCAACAGATTTCTAAGATCTCTGTTTATATAAAGGATGTCAACCCATAAATCACTATAAAAGTATGAAATATTTCCTTACATCATAATATACTTTTCATAAAAGCAAGCATTTTAATGTGTAATTAGAAACTATCTTAATATCTATTTAATCAAATTTATTAGTCTTTATCTTTTGCCTTTATATTTAGAAGAAAGTATAAGTAGATATTTATTTTCTAGTTTAGGGGATGCTTTTTTCAGCCCTTTTCCCAGTTTTAGGTTTTTTAATTATATTTAATTAACATGTAATCAATATGAACATATTTATGGAGTACACTGTGATTTTTCAGTACATCAATAAAATGTGTACTGGTCAAATCAGGGTAACTAGCACAGTAGGATAATTGTAGTTAACAATAATTTACTGTATATTTCAGAATAACTGAGAGTATTTTAATGTCTCCAATACAAAGTAATGATAAAAGTTTGAGATGATGAATATGTTAATTATTCCCCCTTTTAAAGTTTGCTATAGGGTATGTGTTCTCACGAGAGAGACAAATAAGAAATCACCCCAGAGGGGATATAGCCATACCACAATCCTTTCTCCATTCCCATTATCAGGACTTGGGTATGCATGCACATGCCACCTGCATGGTAATCAACCTATCAGGTCTAGGAACTTGAACCACCCAATCAGCTATGTGGGATGCAGCCACCTTAAACTCCACACCATCTGCTGACTCTATCCTCCCATTTTTAAGTTTCATCTACTCAGCGTTCGGTTTTTACAATTTAGGTTTTTTGGTTTTCTTTTTTCTTTTTCTTTTTCATTCATTATAGAACATGTGCTCCCTGACCTGGTATAGTTTGCTGCCAAGAGAGCTGAGCCAAAGTGTTTTGGCAACACATCAATTTATTCTGGATGATTTCAAAGAAAGATTTTATAATGTAGGAGTTAGTGATCAACTTATTCCGGTTTGCCTGAGAGTTTCTACTTTGATTCTGAAAGTCCTATGTGCCCTGGACTCACTTATTCCTGGACAACTAGATGGTTGGTGAGTCTATTAATAGTGAACACTTTAAATATATGGCTATATTGAAATAAAAGTTGTTAACAAAAAGAATGAGCTATCTTGTGAGAGAAATAAT
This sequence comes from Tupaia belangeri chinensis, assembly GCF_000334495.1. NCBI lineage: Eukaryota > Metazoa > Chordata > Mammalia > Scandentia > Tupaiidae > Tupaia > Tupaia belangeri. The sequence goes on from NW_006205663.1 coordinate 792,428, forward strand.
TCTCTATCCCTATGAGATTATGAATGGAGACTGGTGACTATAGCTTAACCTAATGGCTACAGAAGTATGATTAGATAGTTATATCTTCATGTCAGTGCCAGTTTCTCAAAGTGGGATTCATGGTGGCTTAAACTCACACTGGGTGCGTGTTCGTGTGTGCCCAACATACCAAGAAGAGAATGGAGGAGAAGGGATTGCAGCATGGCCAACCCCCCCCCCGGGGGGGGCGATTTCTCGCTTTCTGTCTCTCCCTCTCTCTCTGTCTGTCTGGAGAGAGTATGTGCCCTATAGAAAAAAAAAAAAAAAAACAAAAACAACAAAAAAAAAAAACGCTCTCCAAAACAAAAGAAATAAGGGCCCAGCAGAGCCCCAGTTCCATCCTCAGATACCTGGCCAGCAAGGGATCCTGAGGCAAGGCCAGTCTCTGGCCACACCCCTGCTCTACCTCCAACCCCTCCAACCCCAGAGACACCCCTCTCAGGAAGGTAGGCAGTTTTATCTTTTTCATCTTCTTTCTTTTGTAAATTTCCTATTCCCACAAAACAGGCCTCAGCTCTCCAGCAGAGCCCCAATTCCATCCCCAGATTCCTGGTAAAGCCATGCATTGCACTAGCATGCAGTGTGCAACTTTTTTCTTTATTCTCCTTCATACTCTTTCTTCCCTCTTATATTGTCATCTCCTCCTCATCCTCTACCCTCCTAGAAGGATTAGACTGCTCTAGAATCACAGTTATCAAATACCCTGCTATTGTGAGGCTCCCAGAGATCTTCCATTTTATTGAATCACCTGCGAAAAAGGAGATACTGCTCCTCAGATACCTGAATAGAAGGCTATTCCTGTGGGGACCACATTGCTAAACACAGTAGAAGAGAGACTTCGGCACACATCATCCCATAGCAATAGGGAAACACACTTGTTCCCAGTTGAAGAAACATTCTACTAAAAGGTATCCAAAAGTGAATACATCTCCCCATGGCTAGAAGTAAAAGAGCCTCAGGTCTGAATAAACCAAGAAATATATCTCCATCAAAAGAACATAATAACTCCCCTCTATCTCTCAAAAAAACAAAGAAAGTTACCAAAATGGTAGAGAAAGAATTTAGAACATTCATGGTGACAAAACTCTATGAGCTGGAATGATATGAAAGAAGAAATGGACACTATAAGTAAGAATCAGATGGACCTATTAGAGATGAAGTCTATTAATACAGCAAATCAAAAAAATCTCTACAAATTATTAAATGTCGATTAGACCATGATGAATATCAAATCTCCACCATAGAAGATAAATATCTCTGATCTAAAAAAAACCCACCAAAACGATAGATAAAATGAAAAAAAAAAACATGAGAATAAGATAAAAGAAATACTAGATTCCATTAAACATCCAAAAATTCAAAACGTCCAAATATCCAAATAATCAATATCCCAGAAGGTGAAAAAACTAATAAAGGCATTGAAAGTTTATTTCATGAAATCCTGTAAGAAAGCTTCCCAAACACTCAAACATACAGACCCAAGAAATACAAAGGACCCCAAATAGAATCAACCCAAGAAAACCTTCCCCAAGACACATCTTAGCCAGACTGGCCAAGACCACAGATAAAGACAAGATACTAAAACTAGCAAGAGAAAATGGCAAGTGACTCAAAAAGATCATCCCATCAGGCTAACACTGGACCTATAAACAAAAACAATGCAAGCAAGGAAAGAATGGGAAGATGTATTGAAAGCATTAAGAGATAAACAATGTCAGCCAAGATTGTTATATCCCACAAGATTATCCTTCATTTGGGAAAAGATTGAAATCTTCTCAAACAACCTGAAAGAACTTGTCAACAGCAGACCAGCTCTTCAAGAAACCTGAAGAGAGTATTGTTGCAGGAAAATGAAAGAAGGAACTGACAGAAATAAAAGAGTAAAAGACAACAAAGAGAATGGCCAACTTAAACGTAGGGACAAGTCTGGAAATATTGATAATAACATTGAATGTTAATGGATTAAATTCCCCAATCAAGAGACACAGACTGACTGAATGGATAAAAAAAAAAAAACAGAAACCCTCTATCTGTTGTCTACAAGAAATGCATCTCATAGATAAAGATATATATAGACTAAAATTGAAGAGCTGGAAAAAGTTATTCCATGCAAATGGGAACCAAAAAAGTGCTGGAGTTGCAAAACTAATTTCTGACAAAATAGGCTTTAAAGAAAAACTGTTAAAAAAGACAAAGAAGGGCACTATATTGTAATAAAAGTGTTAATTCATCAAGAAGATTTAATGTTTATAAATTTCTATGTATCTAACACAGGAGTACCCAAATACATGAAGGAAAGACTGTTAGATCTAAAAGGAGAGATAGACGGCAACATACTAATTGTTGGAGACCTCAACACCCCACTATCTCCTCTGGACAGATCGTCTAGACGAAAAATAATTAAAGAGATAAAGGATCTAAATGATACCATAATCAAATGGACTTATATGAACAGAGCATCTACAGATGTTCTGATTCCACACGAAAATCATGAGGTACACTTTTTTCTCACCACCACATGGAACATTTTTGAAGATTGATCACATGATAAGGCACAAAGCAAGCCTCTACAGATTCAAAGGCATAGAAACTATATCCAGCGTCTTCTCTGACCATGATTGAATTAAACTTGATTTTAATTTCAAGAGAATCCTCAAAAATACACAAATACATGGAAACAAAACAACCTACTCCTGAATGACTTCACAGCTACTGAAGAAATAAAGACAGAAATTAAAAGATTCATGGAAGCCAGTGACAATGAGGACACGAGTTTCTGTAATCTTTGAGACACTGCAAAAGTAGTCATAAGGGGATAGTTCATAGCAATCAGTGCACATAAGAAGATGATGGAAAGAAGGCAAATGGATCACCTAACATCATACCATAGAGAACTGGAAAAGCAACAGCAAAAAATCCAAAAATTCAAGTAGAAAGGAAATAATAAAGACAAGATAAGAAATAAATAGAAAATAAACTATACAGAAAATAAATGGAAGTCAAAGTTGGATCTTTGAAAAGATAAACAAAATTTATACACCACTAGCGAGACTTATTAAGAAGAGGAGAGAAAGGAACCAGGTAAATCAAATTTCCAATGAAGCAGGCAATATAACAACAGACATAGTAGAAATACAAAACATCATTAGAAGATACTATGAACAACTATATGCCAAGAAACAAGAAAATCTGGATGAGATTGGCAAATTCCTGGACACATATAATCGACTAAGATTGAGCCAGGAAGATACAGAAAGTCTGAATAGGCCCATAACAAGCCAGGAGATTGGATCAGTAATAAATAACCTCCCAACAAAGAGAAGCCCTGGTCCTGATGACTTAACCTCTGAATTCTACAAAATGTTTATAGAATAGTTAACCTCCATTCTGCTCGAGTTATTTCTAAAGATACAAAAGGGTGAATCTCTCCCTAATTCATTCTATGAAGCCTCTATCACCCTTATCCTTAAAACAGATAAAGACAGGACAAGGAAGGAAAACTATAGACAAACATCTCTGATGAATATAGATGCAAAGATTCTCAGTAAGATACTAGCAATCCAAGGAATGCAAAGTTGGTTCAACATACACAAAACCATAAATGTAATATACCATATTAAAAGAAAGAAAGAAAAAAACCATATGATTATATCAATTGATGCAGGAAAAGCATTCAATAAGATATAACATCTCTTCATGATCAAAACTCTCAGCAAAATTGGCATAGAAGGGTCATTTCTCAACACAATAAAAGCTATCTATGTAAAACCCATAGCGAACAACATCCTGAATGGAAAAAACATGAAAGTTTTTCCACTATAATCTATTACAAGACAAGGATACCCACTTTCTCCATTTGTTTTCAATATAGTACTGGAAGTCCTCGCCAATGCAATAAGAAAAGAGAATAAAATAAAAACCATTCAAATAGGAACAGAAGAAATAGGAAAAGAAGAGGTGAAACTCTCTCTATTTGCAGATGACATGGTTGTATATATAGAAGTCCCCATGTTATCCATGAAAAAATTCCTGAAAGTAATACATGAGTACGGTAAAATTGCAGTATACGAAATCAGCATACAGAAATATAAAGTATTTCTATATACAATCAACAGGCAGATTGAGATAGAACTGAAAAAAGTAATTCAATTTACCATAGCCACAAAAGTATAAGATACCTAGGAATAAATCTAACCAAAGAAGTTAAAAACCTCCACAAGGAAAACTACGAGAAGCTTAAAAAAGAAATTGAAAATGACACAAAAAAGTGGAAAGGTATATCATGTTCCTGGATTGGAAGAATTCCTATAATCAAAATGGCAATTCTACCCAAATTAATCTATGTATTTAATGCAATCCCAATTAAAGTACCAGACACAATCTTCACAGATTTAGAAAAGACAATCATAAAATTTGCCTGGAATCATAAACGACCTCATATTGCCAAAGCAATCCTGCACAAAAAGAGAGGAGAGGGCGGCATCTCACTCCCTAATTCAAAAACATACTACAAAGTTGTGGTAATCAGTACAGTATTTGCACAGAAACAGACAGGTGGACCAATGGAACAGAATAGAGTCCCCAGAAATAAATTCCAAAATGTACAGCTAACTGATTTTTGACAAAAGGTACCAGTCAATCCAGTGGGAAAAGGAAAACCTCTTTGGCAAATGGTGCTGGAAAAACTGGATATCCACATGCAGAAAGATGAATCTGAACCCCTACTTCTCACTATTGACAAAAATCAACTCAGAGTGGATCAAATATCTAAATCTAAGACCCCAAACTATAAAAACTGCTGCTGGAAAACACTGGTAGACATTGGAGCAGGCAAGGACTTCTTAAATAAGACCCCAAAGCACAGTCAATAATCCCCAAAATAGAAAGGTGGGATTACATCAGATTAAGAAATGTCTGCATGGCAAAAGACACAGTAATTAGTGTGAAACGACAGACCTCAGAATGGAAAAGAAGCTTACTGAGGAGGTAATATCTGAGTTGGTCACCTGTTGGTATCAAGCACAACAGATTGTTCAATCATACAGACTATCTTGGAGAAGATCATTTCAACTAGTGCATTCAATGATAGTTTTTCTGCATAGGATATTTGTAGCATAGTAGAACAAAGTTTACTTACAATTCTTTCAAGTGAAAATCTAAACTATATTAACCTAAATCAGTGTATCTTTCCTCCATGTGTTCTCCACTGGTTTTCCATGTAGGTGTAATATCTCATTTGCAATGGCTGGAAAGATTGGTACACCTGGTATTATTGGAAAGCTGTGCCTATATCTCCACATGATTGCTCATCCTCAAAAAGGTTTGCCAACAGTATTCCAACAGAGTAAAAAGGACAGCCGTAAGCTTCTAGTGACCTTGTAAAATCTTACTTCAGTTGCATTTAATTGGTAAAGTAAGTCCCAAGACCAGCAAAGATTTAAAGCATAAAAAATAGACTCTGCTATTGATAGGAAAAGCTAAAAATATTGTCTGTGTGTGAGCTGATTCATGTATGAAGAAAAAAATCTATTATCCACAAACTCATGTTTGAATTTGTCGGTTTTCTCAAGAACAATTAATTAACTTATAAATGCCTTGTGAAGGGACCAGCAAGTAGCATGGCAGTTACAGAACTGGACTCCAGCATGACTGACCATTTTTCAAATCCTGGACAGAGTGAGTTAAAAATCATGCCTGGTGCATGTTTGCTCATGCTCAAAATCCCAGAAGGAAAATGGAGGAGAAGGGATTGGGGTATAGCCATCCCCCTGGGGAGTGATTTCTCACTTTCCCTCTAACTGTCTCTGTCTCTTTCTGGCAAGTTTATGTACCCTATGGTCAAAACATTAAAAAAGAAAAACTAGGGACAGCAGTTAGCATAATGGCTATGTCACTGAACTCCCATGTAGTCGACCACGGTTCGACTCCCGGATCTGGTGGCTTAAACTCACGCCGGGCACGTGTGCATGCGTGCCCAAGATCCTGAGGAGAATGGAGGAGAAGGGATTGCGGTGTGGCCATTCCCCCTGGGGGGTGATTTCTCGCTTTCTGCCTCTCTGTCTCTCTCTGTCTTTCTGGTGAGTGCACACGCCCTGTAGCAAAATCCTCTCGAATCAAAAAAAAAATTGTTTTTTTTTTTTTTCAAAAACTAAAACAAGCAAGCAAAGAAACAAAAACTCACAGGGCTCATGAAAGTGCTTGGCATTGCTAGGCAGTCTGATCACCATTCCCTAATCTATTCATTATTACAGTCATTAACATGGCCATTTCAAACTTTCTTCTCCCCTCAAACCTACAAATCCCCATTTCCAGTCTTTACCCCAAGTTAATGATCTTGTTTCCTGATTAACAGTCACACAAAACCACATAATTCTACTGCCACTATCCATCTACTCAATGAGTATACTATATATCTCCTGTCTTTTATTTTTTAAAAATATATCACATTTCTACTCTTATCAAAAGTTCAGGAACCAGCAGTTAGCGTAATGGCTATGTCGCTGGAATCCCACGTAGTCGACCGCGGTTCATGTCCCGGACCTGGTGGCTTAAAACTCACGCCAGGTGCGTGTGCATGCATGCCCAAGATCCCAAGAAGAAAATGGAGGAGAAGGGATTGCGGTGTGACTATCCCCCCTGGGGGGGTGATTTCTCGCTTTCTGTCTCTATGTCTCTCTCTGTCTGGCGAACGCATGTGCCCTATAGTGAAAACCTCTCCAAAAAAAAAAAAAAGTTCAAATATTCCATGTTTGAACAAGATCCGACCCTACCCTGCTTAATGAAAGATATTGGTCAGTCCTCAGTCTTCATCATACACAACCTATGAGCAAGATTTGATACAGTTAATTCACCTCTTTTTGAAAGATATTTTTCAAATTTCAAATTCTTCATTCTTAGAGTTTTTGTTCTAAATTTCTGGCCTGTGTAGCAGTTTTCTTTACTGCTTTCTCATCATCCTTGACCACCTCATGTGGAAATACTCTGGAATCTGTCCTTGAACTTCTTAGAGTCTTGATACTCACACAACTCCCTTGGGGATCTCATCCAATGTAAGGCATTTCAATACTAACCATAATCTGATAACCACTCAATACATCCTATCAAAACATCTTTGAAGCAAAGGCTCTTAAATCCTTAGTGTCATATATCCTACTTGGATTTCTCATAAACATCTTAAATATAAAAAAGTCTCCCCAAAACCCTCCAAATCTTTCCTCAAAAATCTAATTTTTTAATAGACTTACATATTTAAATAAATGGCAATGTGTTTCTTCTACTTGCCCACAACAAAATCTTAGTATAATCTTTAATTACTCTTTCTCACATCCATTATGTGAATAAATTAATTCTACCTTTAAAACATATCCGGAATCTCTCCAAATTTATCAGTTTTCACTATAATTTGCATTCAAATAACCATGTCTTGTCTATATTTGTGCAATAAATATGTAATTACACTTTCTATTTCCATCATTGCTACTTTACAGTCTATTCTTAACAGAGTAGGCCCAATAACCCTTCAATAAAAATAAAGTAATAATTTCTAGCTTTGGCTGTACATAGAAAACTAGAAAGAGAATCATAACCAAACTAATGATAATAAAATAAAACAGAAAATTTAGAAAATCATAACTTATCTTGAATTCATCAAAAAACTGAAGCAAACCTAATGAAAGAAAGCAGAGAATGAAGCATGAGAAGAAGATGGAGCTGCCATAGAAACAAAAAAAAAAAAACAGTATTTAAAATAATTTAAATAAATTTTAAAAAGCTTAGTGTGAATTAGTATAGAAACTCTGGAAGCTGGAGATACAAGATAGTTGACATCTTTTTATCTCTTCTCCATAGAACTTGTGCCCTCATGAGAAACAGAAAGTGTCAATATCAGATGCAGGAAGGACAAGAAGCCCTGCCTAGTTTCTTCTCTATATTTCTGCAGAACGTTAAGTTTGAGATTACTGGGAAAGGGCAGCAAAATCTGTCTCCTTTATGACATGTTTGAAGTTCCATTACTTATTAGAATGAAAAAAATAAAACAAAAATCCTCTATCCTTCAAAAAGGTGCACAGAGCCATTGTCAGCTCAGACCATTAGAAACTTGCTCTGCTAAACAAGGAACAAAACACCATTTTTTATGCAACATCTGCTGATGATATGATGCAGATTTTGTTTTTCACAGGTAATGGGGAAGTATCTTTGCCCTTCTAAGAACCAGGGACACAAGGCCCACCTACATCTAATATCCTAAACTAGGAAAATAGAGAATACCCCAAACAATATTTGCCCAGTAGGCTAGCAAATACTAACAATAGTGGACTACTACTGTGATTTGAGTGAATATATGGACAGATCACTTTTCTGAGACTTTCACAGATGAAGGCTGAAAGTGATGATAGAAATAGAAGAGTGAGAAAAACCTTCAAATAACCCGTTTTTACACTCTGAACATAAAATTAAACTAGTAGAATTTACAGACTGTGGTGCAAGGTAGGCAAACAGCAAAACAAACCCAGCTCAGTTCCTGCCTGGATTGATTCATGACCCGCGATAAAGACTTAACAGCATTAAAAAACAGATTTTCAAGCATAAATTCTATTTACTTCAGACTTTACTGTTCCATACATAATATACATTTTTAACAAAAATTGAGTCATATCATAAATAAAGGGAAAAACATTCTTGAAAAAATATCAATAAAATGAAACTCAGATATACCTCAGAATTTGATATTAATAGAGAATGATTTCAAAATAACTGATTAACACGTTAAAGGCTATCCATGGAAAGCAATTACAATATGCATGAACAGATGTGTAATTTCAGCAAAAGGATGGGAAAATATTAAAATGAATCAAATGTAAATGCTGGAAAACCACGATAACAGAGATGAAGAATATTTTTGATAGACTCATAAGTAGACTAGATAGAGCATAAAAATCATAATCAACAGAAATTATCCAAACTAAAATACACAAAAAAGTGAAAGCTATCTAAGATATTAGACATTAAGACAACATGAATTTAAACCATGTTTAACTGGATTCCAAGAAAGAAGTGTGTGTGGGGGGGAATTGGACAAAAAGAAGCATTAAAGAAGATAACAGTTGAGAACTTTCAAAAGTGATAAAAGACATTCAATGACAAGTCTAAGAATGTCGGAAAACAACCAAGCCTAATAAATACCCAGACCACACAAAAATCTCTCTCTCTTCCTTCACACACACACACACACACACACACACACACACAGAAATACACATAATATTTTAGTTGCTAAAAATAAAAAGTAAAGATAAAACCATGAAGATTTGGAGGTGGGAAGCATTATATTTACAGAGGAACAAAGATAAGAGTGAGAGCAGGTTTTTTGTCATAAACTACACTAGGCAAAAGTCAACAGAGTGGCATCACTAAAGCACTGAAAGAGACAAAAAAAAACCCTGTTTACCAACAAATAAAAATGTTTTAAAAATAAACAGGCTTTGTCAAGCAATCTAAATATAAAATCACTCATTATCAACAGCAGTGAACTGTTAGAAATATTTTTTAAAAATTTTCCAATCAAAAGGAATATAACATAAAAAACAAAATTAGATCCTTACAAAGAAATGAGGAATTCTGGAAATATTAAAAATTAAGGTAAATATATAATTAATTTAATGTTGTTTTAATCACCCTAAATATAATTGATTACTTAAAGCAAAAAGAGTGAATTATCAACAGCAGTGAACTGTTAGAAATATTTTTTAAAAATTTTCCAATCAAAAGGAATATAACATAAAAAACAAAATTAGATCCTTACAAAGAAATGAGGAATTCTGGAAATATTAAAAATTAAGGTAAATATATAATTAATTTAATGTTGTTTTAATCACCCTAAATATAATTGATTACTTAAAGCAAAAAGAGTGACAATGTAATATGAGTTTACAGTACATGAAAAGAAATATGTAAAATGCATCAGAATAATGTCACTGAACATGAGTATATAGTTATCATCTCAAACATTATATATAGATAGTATATTGTATTCGTGAAGGTAGACTATGATTAAATAATGATATTCAATATATGTTATAAACTTTATAATAACCAATAATAAGGTATTTTTTACAATTTATATAATAAAATAATAAATAGAAAGTGCAGACAAAATAGAATTATAATAACAATTAATAAAAAGATTAAAAAAAGAAATTAAAATTAGAAAAAACAGAACAAAAGAAAATTACTATCAAAATGATGGATGCAGGGACAGCAGGTTAAGGCACTAAACTCCCACATGACCAACTACTGTTTATGTTCTGGACCTGGTGGCTTACTTTCTTACTTTCCTTTTCTCTCTCTGGTGAGCATGCATGTCCTGTAGCAAATGGCAGAGGGTGAGAAGTAAGAAATCAAGGGGAAAAAAAAATCAAGAAACAAGAAATGGAAAATTATTTGTTGATGATAGCATGTATGGTAATATCCTTGATTAAGCCAATATACAGTGTATTCTGGATGGAAAATCTCATTTTGTATCATGTTATGATGTAGAGTGAATGTATATAAAATAAATAAGTTTATAAAATAATGAAAAATAAAAATTAAAGAATTCTTTTAAGAATGATAGATTTTTAAACTATATATAACTATAGTTACAATAAATAATAATGATCTATGTACACCAGGTAAATACAGAGGTTGTCATATTGGATAAACAAGAGTCAACCATACGCTCTTTAAAAGAAATCCACTTTAAAATAAAAACACGATTTAGGAAAAATTGAAATGATAAAAAAATATGTCATGCAAAATATAATCCAAAGAAAACTAGATTGGGTATATCTAAAAAATAGATTTAAAAACAAATGTTAACAGATATGAAAAAAGACATTACACAATGATAAAAGAGTTTAATTCACCAAGAAGACACACAAATTCAACTTATTTATATACACAAAACATAGCTTAAATGTACATGAACCAAAAAACTGATAGAACTAAAAGGTGAAATTTAAAGATCTAAAATTACATACAGAGACTTCAAAACTCATCTCTTAGTAATTAAAAAACATGTATACAGAAGTTCAGTGAGGATATATACGACTTGAGCATTACTATCAACACAACTTGACCTAATTGACATTTTAGAACATTTCACCCAACAGCATTAGATTACACATTATTTACATTAAACAATAGAAGAAATACACATTCTTTACATAAAACAATAGAAGTGGTAGATTATTTTTGGGTCATAAAATATACTGTAATAAACTTAAAATCACACATAGCACACTTTCTGTAAATAAGGATTTAAACTAGAAATCAATAACAGTAAAAACAGGGAAACATTTAAATGTTTATAATTTTTTAAAAAATTCTAGTATTCTTAGTAAAAGAGTCACAAGGGAATTTTAAATATAATTTCAATTCAATGTAAAGGAAAATGTAAAAATGAAAAAGATGCAAGCTAAAGCTGTGCTTAAAGAGCAATTTATAGTATTAAATATTTAGTTAGAAAAATGTTTCAAAACTGTGACATAAATTTCCACATTGTAAAGACCAGCAGGTGGAGTGGTGATTAAGGATGCTGGACTCCCACATGACCAATCATGGTTTGAGTCTCGGACCTGGTGGCTTGCTTTCTCACTTTCCCTCTTTCTCTCTTTCTCACTCTGTCCTTCTCTGGTCAAAATTAAAAATAAATAAATAAATAAATAAAGTTAAATAAAATAATTCTAAAAAAAATTCCACATTATTAAACTAAAAAAGAAGAGCGAAATAATACCAAAGCAAGCAGAAAGAAATAAACAATAAAAACAACTGCAGAAATTAATGAAATTGAGACTAGAAAAAGAATAAAGAAATTCAATGACTGAAAAAAATTAATAAATTGTATAGATTTCTATCCAAAGTGAAATGAAAAAGGAGAAAATATACAAATGATCTATATCAGAAATAAAAGAGTATTATTTTATTTTATTTTTTATTAATTTTTTTATTTTAAATTTTTTATATACATTCAATCACATTATTTAGCTTGCGAAGTGAACATTTCAAAATGTGAGTATTTCTCCCCCGTCCAGTTGATCAAAATATATTCAACTGGGACCAGCAGTTAGTGTACTGACTATGTCACTGGACTCCCATGTAGTCAGTCAACCGCGGTTCGCGTCCCGGACCCGGTGAATTAAAACTCACGCCAGGCGCATGTGCGTGCGTGCCCAAGATCCCAAGAGGAACATGGAAGAGAAGGGATTGCGCCATGGCCATTCCCCCTGGGGGGTGATTTCTCGCTTTCTGTCTCTCTGTCTCTCTCTGTCTGTCTGGCAAGCACACGCGCCCTATAGCAAAAAAAA
>NW_006205663.1:804821-810970 GCF_000334495.1 Tupaia belangeri chinensis
ACTGACTTGCTTCACTAAGCAGTAAATCTTCCATATTCTTCCACTTTATGTCAAAAGTCAGGGGTATATTTTTATGGCTGAATAGTATTCCATAGAGTATATGTGCCACAGTTTTTCAATTCATTCATCCGTACGGGGGGCATTTGGGCTGGTTCCATATCTTAGCAATTGTGAAAAATGCTGCAATAAACATCGATGTGCAAGCACTTTTCCAATGAAGAATTCTTCTGTCCTTTCAGTAGATACCTAGGAGTGGGATTGCTGGGTCATATGGTAGTTCTATTTGTAGATTTTTGAGGAATCTCCAAATTGTTCTCCATAGTGGCTTGACCAATTTACATTCCCACCAACAGTATAAAAGAGTTCCCCTTTCACCACACTCCTGCCAACACTTAATCATTTTTTTTTTTTTTAATCTTAGACATTCTGACTGGGATTAGGTGGTATCTCAATGTTGTTTTGATCTGTGTTTCCCTTAGGATGAGGGATGATGAGCATTTTTTTCATAAGCCTTTTTGGCTATTTGTATGTCATCTTTAGAGAGTGTTTATTTCAACTCCTCCCATCTTTTAATAGGGTTGATCATCTTTTTTCCAAACAGCATCTTGAGTTCCTTGTGTATTCTGGTTATCAGTCCCTTATCTGATGCATAATTAACAAAATAGACAAGTGGGATTACATCAGACTAAAATTTCTGCATGGCAAAAGACACAGTAATTAGTGTGAATCAACAGCCCTCAGAATGGGAAAATATTTTTGTTAATTATAAAAGAATATTTTGAGAGGAACTACAATATTTAAAGAATACAAATAGTATATTAAGAATTTTATGTCCATTCATTTTATTATTTAGAACAAATGAACTCACTGAAAGATACAAAGAAACAAACAAAAACTTACTTTAGATAAAATACTCTGAATAATTTTGTATTTATTAATGACATTTTATATAAAGAATCTTTCAATCAAAAAAACCATGGATCCATATTTATGCATAAGTGAATACCATGAATGATTTGTTTATTTGTTTGTTGGCTGATAGCAGCTTCACTCATAATAACCAAAATTTGGAAACAATCTAAATGTCACTCAATGGGTGAATGGCCAAAAGAATCGTCATACATCCGTACCATAGAATACCACACAGGAAGGGAAAGGAATGAATATTAATAGATTAAATAACTTGGACAAATATGCAGTAAATTAGAGTAAATAATTTCTAACGTCTTTTTTTTTTTTTTTGAGAAGTTTTTCACTGTAGGGCGCGTGTGCTCGCCAGACAGACAGAGAGAGACATAGAGACAGAAAGCGAGAAATCACCCCCCGGGGGGATGGTCACGCTGCAATCCCTTCTCCTCCATTCTCCTCTCGGGATCTTGGGCACACACGCACATGCGCCTGGTGTGAGATTTAAGCCACCTGGTCTCGGACGCGAACCACGGTTGATTATGTGGGAATCCAGCGACATAGCCATTACGCTAACTGCTGGTTCCCTCTAACATCTTTTTTAAGGTTAGTCTTGCCCTGATACGAAAACAAGATGAAAGCATTACAAAATAAATCACCAGACAGCAATACCTTTCATGAATAGAGACTCAAAACTTTTCAGAATAGGGTCAACTCTGCAATCTGGTGATTTAGAGATTCAAGTTCCATATGGCTGACCACTATTTGAATTCTAACCATAATGGCTTGAAAATCATGCTGTGTGTGTGTGTGTGTGTGTGTGTGTGTGTGTGTGTGCATTCCCACCCCAAATACTGACAGGATGAAAAAATGGAGAAGAATGGATTATGGTATGTCCATGCCCTATTTTCTCTCTGAGTCTTTCTCTGTTTCACTGTCTGTCTCTGGTGAGTACACATGCCTCCTGGCAATTTTTGCTTGTTTGTTTTCAAAATAATGTTAGTACTGGGACCAACAACGTAATGGCTATGTCGCTGGACTCCCACGTAGTCAACCACAGTTCAAGTCCTGGATTCGATGGCTTAAACTCACGCCAGGCACGTGTGTGTGCATGCCAAAGATCCTGAGAGTAGCATGGAGGAGAAGGGATTGCGGTGTGGCCATCCGCCATGGGGGGGTGATTTCTGTCTCTCTCTGTCTTTCTGTCGAGCTCATGTGCCCTATAGCAAAAACCTTTCAAAAGAAAACATAGTGGTAGTACATTAAATCCAGAAATACATATGGGACAATATCTAATAAACAAAAGACGTTAATCTCAGAAAGACAATGCTCTTCACCATACAAAAATCTATGTGACTTCCCTTATAAAGTAGGTAAAGAAGCAAAGCTACATAATCATCTCAGTAGATGGAAAAAAAGCATTTATCAAAATTCAATATTTAATATAAAAATTCTCAGGAAATAAGTAGAAAGAAAACCATTCAACCTGACAATGGACATTTAAGAAAAACCTATGTCTAGCATCATACTTAATAGTGAAAGACTGAATGCTTCGCCCTAAGATCAAGAACAAGAAAAAGATGGTGACTCTGATGACTCCTTTTCAACATCGTAAGTGGAGGTTGTGACAAATAGAGAAGTAAAAATCATTCTAATTGAAATGTAAGAAATAATACTGTCACTGTGTAACATGATTATCTAAATTAAAACTACTGAACAGTCTATTTTAAAAAGCCACTAGAGCTAGTAAATCAGTTTAGCCAAGTTTCAAGACAAAAGGGCAATCTTTAAAAATCTATTGTAGTTCCAAATACTACCAATGAACAATTGGAAATACTTAATGGACATAAGAATGTAAAATTCTCTATTGAAAATGATGTATTTGGTAATATCCTTGATTTAATTGTCACATACTGCATGCATATTTCGAAAAACTATGTTTTGTGCTATAGAAGTGTATAACAATTAAATGTGAATAAGAAATCATAAAATAAAACTTAAACTATAATATCATTTATAATAGCATAACATATAAATAAGTTTTATATTGTTTTTAAAAAATATTTATGGTTCAGTAGATGTCATAAAGGTTAAAGTGGCTGGATCTCACATAACTAACTGTGCAGTTCAAGTCTTGGACCTGGTGGCTTAAAAATCACGTTCAGTGTGTGTGTATATGCCCAAAATCCTGAGAAGAGAATGGAAGAGAAGAGTTTGCAGTGTGATCATCACCTTCAGAGGGTGATTTCTCTCTTTCTCTCCCTGATTAGCATGCATATATGAATGCTGAAAAAGACAGAACACTGACAAAAACGTCAATGAAGATCTAAATATATGGAGACCATAGGGTGATTTTAGTTTGGAAAACTCAGTATTGTTATACGTCACTTCTTCCCAAATTGATATATAGATTCAGCAAAATTTATAGAAATAAATAGATAGTTTCAATTTTAAATGGAAAAAAAAATCACCTAAAATATTCAAAGCCAACTTGCTTGTTAAAGAAAGACAGAGAAAGTGGGAAAGCACTCCCTCAGGGGGAATAGCCATACCACAATCCCTTCTCTGCCATTCTCCTCTTGGAATTTTAGGCATGCACATACACTCACCTGGCATCATTTTCAAGTTTCTGTGTCCAGGACTTAAACTTCAGTCATCCATGTTGGTGTCTAGCACCTTTGTCACCACACCACCTATTGGCTCCAACCCAGAGTATTTTTGAAGCTGCTGGATCTGTGCAGTTGGCCATGTGAGATCAAGCTTCCTTAACTTCCATAACATCTGCTGGTCCTCAAAACAATTTTGAGAAAGAAGGATAAGATTGGAGGATTCAAACTACTTAAGATAGTGTTGTATTAGGCCCATTTTCAACAAAGATGCAAAGACAATTAAATGAGAAAAAAAATATTCCTTTCAGAAAATGGTGCTGGAATAGTTGAAAATTCATATATAAAAACCAGAAAACAAACCTTCAGTCCATTCTATGTACGATATATAAAAATAAGCTAAAAATGAATTATGGAACTAAATATAAATACTATTAAATTTCTGGACAATGTAAGAGAATGCACTTATAATATTGGATTAAGAAATGTTTCCTTAGATACAAAATAAAATTCAAAATATCTAAAATTTAAAAAGTGATACATTACATTTCCTTCAGTTTTATTCTTTTTGTTCAAGATTGTATTGGCTATTCAGGTTCTTTTGTGGTTCCATACAGATTCTAGAAAAGCTTTTTATATTTCTGTGAAAAATGACATTGAAACACTCCTAGTAATTACATTGAACCTGTAAAGCACTTTGGGCAGAATGGACATTTTAACATTAACTTTTTCCAATCCATGTACATGTGATATCTTTCAATTTAATGTATCTCACTGTTTTTTCAATTTCTTTCATCAATATTTCATAGTTTTAATGTTACATCATCTCATCTCCTTGATTAAATTTACTTATAAAAATTTTATTTAAAATTTTTATGCTACTTTAAATAAGATTGTTTTAACTTGGGGGGACTAGTTCATTGGTACTGTATAGAAACACAACTGATCTTCTTTTCTTTGATTTTTGCTATAGGTCAAATATCTCTTGCCTGAGAAAGATAAGCAGGATGGCCACACTGCAATCCTTTCTCCTCCATTCTCTTCTCCAGATTTTAGGCACATAGGCACATGTGCAGGTGTGATTTTTAAGCCATGGGGTCTGGGACTCAAATTATAGAGTCAGCCATGTGGGATCCAGCGCCTTAATCACCATGCCAACTGCTAGCTTGACACTACTTATTTTTTATATGTTTATTTTGTTACCTCTATCTTTACTGAAATTTTAAAAATCAGTTTTAATAGTTTTGTATTGGAATTTTTAGTTTTTTTTCATATACAAAAAATTATGTCCTTGTCGGGAACCAGCAGTTAGTGTAATGGCTATGTCGCTGGACTCTTACGTAGTCGACCGCAGTTCACGTCCCGGACCTGGTGGCTTAAAACTCACACCAGGCGCGTATGCGTGCATGCCCAAGATCCTGAGAGGAGAATGGAGGAGAAGGGATTGCAGCATGACCATCCCCCCTGGGGGGTGATTTCTTGCTTTCTGTCTCTCTGTCTCTCTCTGTCTGTCTGGCGACCGCACGCGCCCTATAGTGAAAACCTCTTCCCCCCCAAAAAAAATTATGTCCTTGTTAACAGTGACAATATAATTCTTCTTTTCCTGTTTGAAAGACCTTTATTTCTTTATCTTGCCTCTTCCAGTGCTATGTTGAATAGAAGTGCCAAAAGAAGGTATCTTTGTTTTGTGCCTGATCTAAGAGGCTATCTTTCAGTTTTTCGCCATTGATTGTTATGTTAGCAGTGGGCTTGTCATATATGGCCTCTGTCATGTTGAGATACATTCCTTCTACAGTTTTCTCAAAATTTAAAATCTTGCTTTCAAAAGAAATCATTAGCAATCAAAATACTTATCAGTATAGTGGGATATTCATGCAATAAAACAAAACTGATAGCAATTAATGAAGAATTTAATTAATGAACTATTTATACATACAGTAACATGGATGAACCACAAACTAATGACCTGACTGAAAGCCTTCAGACAAAAAACAATTATTATATTATTTTGTTCTACAACCACTCTAAAACTTACAAACAAACTAAGAGTAACAGAAAGTAGATTAATGGTAGCTTAAACATGTGCACAGGGAGAGATGGAAGGGATGGCTTACAAAGGGACATGAAGAAACTTCTGGAGTCATTGCTGTGTTTAAATCTGGTAATGGTTTTACACATGTAGACATATGACTTAAATCTGTGCAATGTATTGGATGCAGATTATACATTAATAAATTGTTAAATATTAATAGAAAAATATTGTTAAGAAATGAGAGGATGGATGGTGGCTTAGACGGTGGTAAAACATGATGTCTGAGAGGCTGAACCACATGGGAATATTCAAAGTTCACATGAGAAACCTTCTTGAATACACCAGGCACATGCATGATTATGATCCAGGGCTGGCTGAAGATGGAAGTTGACTGTGGTATCTTGAACCTGTTGGGGGAGGGAGCATATGCTCTCTCTCTCTCTTACTCATGGGAGAAACAAATGAATACTTTTTTTAAAAAATGAAAAGGCTAGCTACAGAATGGCAAAAAAATAGTTGCAAAAATTATAAAGTTATAACTGATAAAAGGGGACCAGCAGTTAGCGTAATGGCTATGTCGCTGGACTCCCATATAGTCAACTGCG
>NW_006205663.1:811145-823339 GCF_000334495.1 Tupaia belangeri chinensis
TATGACACACACACTGTGTATATATGAATATATAAAATAAATGAATATATATATATATATATTTGCCAGCTGATGTGTGTGCTGGACAGAGTGGACAGAGACAGAGAAAAGAGAGAGAGTAAGAGGGAGCAAGCATGGTCACATTGAAATCCCTTCTCTTCTACTATTCCATACATACGTGTGCCTGACATATTTTTCAACCCACCAGGTCTGGTACTTCAACCACAGAGTAGGCCGTGTGGGACCTGTCTCTTTTAACGACTAGTCTGTGAGAGAAGCCCATGATAAGTTTGTTATTGTTGTTGTTGTTGTTTATAATACTACCTATCTTACAAGAACATAGTGAAGTTCACTTTATTTTTTTATTTTTTAAAAATTTTTGAGAGGTTTTTGCTATAGGGCATGTACACTCACCAGAAAGAGAGAGACAGAGAGACAGAAAGTGAGAAATCACCGCAGGGGGGATGGCCACGCTGCAATCCCTTCTCCTCCATTCTCCTCTTGGGATTTTGGGCATGCACACACATGCACCCGTCATGAGTGTAAGTTACTGGGTCCAAGACTCAAACTGTGGTCAACTACATGGGAGTCCAATGACATAGCCATTACAACAGCTGTTGGTCCCCATGATAAGTATTTTGAAAAAAAAATCTCAAAATGTAAAATTTTAAAAAATAATAAAACATGAAAAAACTCAATAAAATATCTGTACTGAAGAAAGGAATAAAAGGTTTGCCAAAAATGATGCAATTTTTTTAAATATAAAAAGGTGCTTGTATCATCATTCCAGAGAGAAAAGAAAAAGAAATCTACAAAGAAATACCACTATGTGCATATTAAAATGGAAACATAAAATGTTGACAAACTATTCAAGTATGATGAGTAACAACTGTCATACCAATGTGTTAGATTATAAAATGTCATAATCACTTTGAAAAACAGTTTGCTGTACATTTACTATAAAACCCAGTACTCCAAATTCTAGGTGTTTATCCAAGATAATGAAAAATATGTCCAAAGAAAGACTTCTATTTGAATGCTTGTAGCAGTTATCCATGTTTGTAATGGCCAAAAAGTGGCAACGACTCAAACATCTTTCAAAAGATGAATGGATAGACCAAGTGGTACATTTATACGGTGGAATACTACTCAGCATTAAATTGGAATGCATTGTTGATACACATGCAACAACACAAGTGACTCTTCAGTATGTTGTACTGACTAAAAGAGGTATACGCAAAAGGCTATATTTGTTCTGAGTTCACTTATGTAATAGATGGAGAAGAGACAATTACAGGCTAGCAAACTGATCAATGGTTATCTGATACTATACCTGGGGATAGGTGGTGACCATGAAGAAGCTTGAAGGAATCTAGAGGAGGAGAGTTGATGTAACTGTTCTGTATCTTGATTGTTTTGGTGATTACACGATTGTATGCATATGTCAAAATCAGGCCTGTATACTAAAAACTGTGAATTTAAATGTATATAAGTCATTCCTCATTTAGTTTCATTTTTAATATCTACAAAATCTTCATTCACTCATTTATTTAACAAATGTTTATTGAGTACCTACTATGTTTCAGTCACTTTTCTTGATGCTCAAGATACAACTGAAGGAAAAACAGATTTAAAAATTCCCATTTTGGGGGACAGCAAGTAACGTGTTGGTTAAGGTGTTGGACTCCCACATGAACAGCTACAGTTCAAGTCCTGGACCTGGTGGCTTGCTTTCTCACTTTTCCTTTCTTTATCTCTACATCTCTCTCTGATAAAATTGAAAATAATCATCATCATCATAATAAATATTTTTTAAAAATTTTTCTCATTTTAATATCTACAAATAATTAGTTCATTCCTTTATTCAGCAGACATTTATTGAACACCTCGTATGTGTCAGGCACTGCTCCAGGTGCTGAAGCTACAACAGAATGAAAAACAGATTTTAAAGTTCTCTTTTTCAATATCTATGAACTCTATTAAATTCAAAAATTTAAATATGTAATCTTAGTGAATAGGAAAGTTTTAAATGTTTTTCCTTCTCTTTTATCATTTTTAAAAAATCATGTATTTATTTAATTCCATTTGTTATTATTTTTTAATTTGACCAGAGAGAGACAGAGAAAGGGAACATGAGAAAGCAACCTGCCAGTTCTAGGACTGGAACTGCAGCTGGCCATGTAGGAGTCCAGGGCCTTAATCATCACACTACCTGCTGGCACCCCCTTCTGTTGTATCTTCAGCCACCTAGAACAATGCCTGGCACTTTATAGTTGCTCAAACATTTGTTGAATAAATAAATAGATGATTTGTAGAAATTGAAGGAGACTAATAAGAAGTGAAGAAGAATTAACTTCTTATGACAATATCATGAAAGGATGGGGGGGACGTCAAATGATAAGGAGCTTAAATTTATCCTAGGAGATATGAGAAATTATTTAAGGGTTCTGAAAAGGAGTGACCAATGTCTAATTTACATTGTAGAAAAGCCTGTTTCACTACCTTGTGGAGAATGATAGAAGGGTGTAAGACAGGAGGAATTGAAACCAATCAGGTATCTCTTTCAGTAGTCCATGTGAGACAATGGTTGAGTGGTGTAGGGTCTTGGTGATAAGTTTGGATAGAAGTTATTTGAATTCAACAGATATTCTGGAAGCCTTCTGTGATTAACCTCCCCTTCTTTTACCAAGAACTCAATTTGCACTCATTTCCAATTACCAAATATGAATCTGTACTTACTGATTGGGATGTCTTTAAATGTTTTCCTTGGCTTTTTCAGATCTTATCATTTGTTCTGCTGGGAAAGAGACCCTATATTTATCCTTTGCAAGCTCCTTTATATACCAAGGACTATGTTTATCAGTGAGTACACAGTTAAAAGATAACACTAAATCTTTTTTTTAAACAATTATTTATTTTGCATTAATTCACTGAACATCATCACGACATACAAGATGCAGTTTCCTTTCCAGAATACACTGTATAGTGGCTTAGTTTAACCAGTCAGTAATACAAAAGGAAAAATTTGAGAGATTAAGCTGGAAAGATTCAGTTTGTCACAATTTTTCATAGAAAGCTTATCTTCTTCAGTCATTTTTCTTCATGCAGTTTTGTGTCTTTAGAAGTCAAGTTAAAATATGACATTTTCTCTTCTCTACAAAAGTCTGTTTCCATTCAGAGGGCAATATTAATATTTGGAAAGCAAGAGTGAAAAAACTAAGATCATTTAAAAATGCAAACAGTGAAAATATAAAGTCACCACTACTCATCTTGAGTGAGTTCTCAGATGATACTCCTTCTCACTGCATTGCAGACATTGTTTGGAAGGTAGAAATTTGATATACACATCACTTCAGGAAAAAAAAAATAGAATCCATCATTTTATTTTTAATTGATAGTGAGTGGGAGCCAAATGCTCTCTGATCTAGTTACATTTGTCATTTTTGGATGCCTTCATTGGCATAAGACCTATAAACACCAGCCAGTCCTGATTAGAAGCTTGTGAACTGGATGACATTCAGTTTGCCATTAACTCTCAGGCACTGAGATCCAGCCCGTAAGAAAATGCCTTACAGTGTACTAACTGACCTGGGAACTTGATCTTGTACACCTTAGCACAGAGTTCGAACAGCAACATCCTCTCCATAAGAGATGGCATTTCATATTAAGTATAATTCTTGCAAGTTGTTAGCATTTTAGAAAGCCTGGCAGATTAAAAAAAGAAGAAGAAGAAAAAGGAAAAAAAAAATCCTATTTCATTGTTTTAGGAAGAAGCAGATTGTGAAATCAAATGACACCAGGAAGAAATAGTTCTCTTTTTATCTTCTGAGTAGACACTATCAGAAAAGCCAAATCTGAATAAGAATTAGCCCAGAAATTAGCATTTCAAAATTAGATAAACTCCCTAGGTTATCTAATTAGATATAGCTCCTAGTTTATATGTATGAAAAAAAGCAATCACTCAGAAGAGATTTATTGAGCACCTATGATGTACCAAAGAATGTGCTTGGCACCACTGAGACAAGGGAACAAGGGAAATATGAGAGGTCTTCTGTTCAAATAGTGCTTATGCTCAAGTAATATGAAGTACTTCATGAAGTAATTAAAGAACAACAACAATAAAAATACAATTAAATAACCCTTGGTTAATAGAGATGATATTTAACCAGAGATAGAGAAAGCATATTCTCATGCATACCAGAATTGTCAATAGAGGCTTTGGGTAAAAAGAAAGTCTGGAGATGTAAAACAAATTTTTAGCAGCTCCTTTTTTATTTTAGTTTACATTTAATCACATATATCTTTTTTTGTTTGGATTTTTTTTTTTTTTGGAGAGATTTTGGCTATAGGGAGCATGCACTTGCTAGAATGACAGAGAGAGACAGAGAGACAGAAAGTGAGAAATCACCACCCAAGGGGAATGACCATGCCACAATCCCTTCTCCTCCATTCTCCTCTCGAGATCTTGAGCATGCACGCACATGCACCCGGCATGAGTTTAAGCCACCAGATCCGGGACTCAAACTGCGGTCAACTACATGGGAGTCCGATAACATAGCCATTACGCCAAGACAAAGATATAATATTTTATAGCAGCTCCCATATGAAGATCCTCATTGTTTTTTCTCTTGGCTGACCTATACTTGGAAATTTATAGACTGGAACACTTTAAGACTACTTGACAGTTTCCAGTCTAGGACTTAGGACAGGAATGATTCTCTTCTAGATGACCAATAGGAATGCACACTTACTATACCATCATGTCTATTCCTAGATGTTTTGTGTGAATGGCAATTATGACATTTTCTAAGTAAGGGCGACTTTATTCCTGAGTTGCTTGTAATTTAACATAATATCACTGTTCAATTCGGTACTATAACAACAGTACTGAAGTTACTCTTCTAGATGTAGGATATACCAATAAGTTCCTGAATCAAATGATCCAATTTGTTAAGTTCAGAGCCATGAACGATGAGTTGTATCAGAGCTAAATAGTATTTCTGGCGGTCCCCATACTATTAATAACTATTCAGAAATGAGGATATTCCTTTTAAGCCACAGTCACTCTTCAGTATTGGGGATTTGTACAGGCTCTAACATAAAAACTAGAATCTTTGGCAATGTGCTTTTTGAGGAGGAAGTAAAGGAAAGCACTTTTACACATTTGTGGTGCTGGAAGATTTGCCAGCAATGCTGGGCTGTGGGGCTGTCACCAGGCCCTGAGACATGAATCTCTTGTGGTCATTTTAGTGCTTGTGTAACTCAAAAAGGCTATGGACTTAAACTGGAATTTCAAAATGATTAGTCCATGTTTGCCACTAAAGTAATTGCTCCAACTATTCTAAGAGGACTACTGAGAGCCTAAAGTCCCCAAATGAGTTACCCCATGCACTGCGGAAGGCCCAGCAAAGCTGCAGCAGGCCAGCCAACAATATTTAACTTTCCATTCATGTTGCCTACCACCTGAAGGCTCAGACAGAAATACTGTTCTGGGGGGAACAGCACATAATGAACTCCCATGAATATAGCTTGAGTAGTTCTAAATAAGACCTGGTTTTAATTCCATGAGGGAAGCATCAGGGGGACCACACATCTTCAACAGTCCAGGAAAAAAGTCTAAGAATGGCTTTATGAGTCTCCTTCCAATATGTGAAACTTGTTGGAGAATTATTAAACCAGCTCTATTAACTAAGCACTGGTCAAATTGTGGAGTATAATCAGAGTCTGAAATAGCTGCAAGAGGGATTGCCTGAAATGATTCTCTGTGTATCCTTCTGGCTATCGATGTTGATGAACTTATAATTTCAAGTAAAAATGTGCTTTCACTTTTGGCTTTCAAAGCACCCCAGGTAATACTTGTCACTCCCTATTCTTTGGAAACCTATCAGAGTTAATTTTAGGGACTAATTAATATTTACTGATGTCAGATATGAAAGCCTCTTAGAGATCAACTAACTCCAGGTAGTCATTGTTACATGAGGAAACAAGTATAGAGAAGTGACTTTTTCAAGTCATATAGCTAAATGACAGTCTAACAAAGAAAATCTTTATCAACTGACTATCAGTTCAGTAAATTTTCTATTCTGTTATGGAAGATGAAGTCATTCCAAACTGGAGGTGTAATCACAGGCATGCACATGTTGTAATTCATAGTATGGCTCGATATTTCTTAATTAAACTTAAGGTCATTTTGATAATAACACCTTAAATTTGTAGAGAGCTTTAGAGTACACAATGTTTTTACAGACATTATTTAATTTGGTTCTTCCAACATGTCTTTAAGGAATACAGAACAAATTATGTTTTTCATTTGAGAGAGGAGGAACTAAAACTCAGAGAGGATATGTGAATTGCGCCAAATTAGATACCATTCGACCACTATGTTCTCCTGTATCTAACTCAATGCTCTTGCACCTGGCACCAGATAGTAAAAAACTTTACCAAATATATTATCGAATTTCATACTTTACTCAACCAATGTAATTTAAGTCAATTGATGCAAGTTTCTCCTAAGTCTAGTAACCACCTTGTGTATTATGAGGGAGGGTCTTCTAAAACTTTATGGAAATGTGTATTGTGAATAAACTATGTATGGGTCTCAAAATATTTTTGCCCCAACATAAACTTGTACTTTAATTCCATTTTTTCCATGAACTTTCTGAAGTCTCCTCATACAATTAAAAATAAAGATGATAGCTAATATTTACTCAGCCCCTTGCTTTGTGTCAGTCATTGTCCTGAGCTTTAAAAATTTATTAACTTATGAAATATTCATCAAGTCAATCTGAGAGATTAACAGTATTGCAATACTTATTTTATGTATGAATGAATTAAAGTACAGAGAGGTTAAGAAAACTCCCCAAGGCTACCATGATTATAAATAGTAGAGCAAAGATTTGTGTCTAGACAAACTGGGCTCCAGAGCATAGTATAAACAATATATAATACTTCTAGATTGCTGGAAGTATAAGTTGTTAGCCCTGTCACACTGACAGTATCACTCTATAATTTGTGCTACTTCAATAACAATAAAACAAAACAAAACTTCATTGCTTTGTAGCATTCTCTATAGCATGGGTCAGTAAGATATTAGAAAATTTAAAAAAAAGAGTTGCTTTATTATGTAGCCATCATTGAGCATTGATGATTCTAAAGGTACTATTATTTTTATTAAAAATTTTATATATATGGGCCAGCAGGGGGCACAGTGGTTTAGGTGTTAGACTCCCACAGTGTTGACTATGATTTAAGTTCCAGACCTGGTGTCTTGAAACTCATGCTGGTGTGTGTGCATGTGTGTCAAAAGTCCTAGCAGTAGAATGGAGGAAAAGGGATTGTGGTATGGCCATCCCCCAGAGGGTGATTTCTCACTTTCTCTCTCTCTCTCTGTCTCACTCCATGTCCCCAGTGAGCACACATACCCTATAGTAAAGGTCTCTCTAGGGACCAGCAGATGGCATAATGGTTATGTCTCTGGACTTTCACATGGTCAACCACAGTTCAAATCCTTGACCCAGAAGCTTGAAAGTAAGGCTGGGCACGTGTGCATGCATGCTCAATATTACAAAAGGAGATTGGAGAAGGGATTGTGGTGTAGCCATCTCCCCAGGGGGAGATTTCTTCCTTTCTATCTCTCTGTCTCTCCAGAGAGTAGACATGCCCTATAGCAAAAATCTTTATTAATATATATGTAAATCTCTCTCATATATGCTTACATAATTTATAAAAGCTTTCTAAATAGGTTTCTATTAAAAGTAAAAAGATGGCTCTAGTAAAAACATATTGTGTTTTTCCAAAACTAGTGTTCAACCAAATGTTGTATACATATACCTGATGTCCAGTAATAGAATCAAAAGAAGAGTAAATAATATAGGTTAGGGAGAAAGCAGTCTAAATATAACAGTTTTACAACATGGCTTATTTGTCATGACAAAATGTATTGCTATCAATGTATCTAAACATAATTTAATGACTGTCAAATGATGATTTCCACAAAAACATAATCAAAGATTATAAATTAACAGATAAAGTTTGAATAAATGAACATTATAGTATTCTGAAAGTGTTATGACAGAAACAAGATACTCCTACTGGTACCAAACAGTATGCTAAAATGAGAGAAATACTCCTTCTCCTGTGGCATCCTAACTTTTTTCAAAACAACACAGTTGTATTTGTTACAGTCCGTGATATATCTGTTTGTAACTTTATTTTTTTCTCATCCCCCTTGCCCCTCACTTTCTTTTTTCCTTTTCTCTTTCCTTACTTACCTTACTTCACCAATTATGTTTTGAATGAGAGAGATGTAATACTGGGCAAATACGTAGAAAATATCTCATCTCTCATTTAGCTTAGAATCTAATGAGAAATATTGACATTTATATTTAAAATCACACTAATGAATGTGTAATT
Organism: Tupaia belangeri chinensis; assembly: GCF_000334495.1. Lineage (NCBI taxonomy): Eukaryota > Metazoa > Chordata > Mammalia > Scandentia > Tupaiidae > Tupaia > Tupaia belangeri. Next base: position 819,558 of record NW_006205663.1, read on the forward strand.
ACAAATGTTCTAGTTAATGTTCCAGAGAAAGGAAGCAAGATTTCTGACCTAAAATAAGAGGGTAGAGGCTGTAATAGAGATTTTATATGAGAAAGTAATGTTTGAGTTATGATTTGAAGAATGAGTAGCAATTATTTGTGTGAAAGATGGGAATTACTGCATAGAAAAGACAGACTACTCTCAGTAAGCTGTAAGAAACATAGCATATTCCAGACAATGGAAAAGCTAAAGGTTATTGGAACATAAAAAATTAAGGAAAAGTGGTTTGAGATGGCCCTGGGAATTTTGAAATAATTGTGCAGCATCAACTTATACAGATTAGTAGTTCTGCATCCTTTCTATTTTTCTACCGCTTACTGCTTGGAGGCCTAACACCAATTCCTCTTTCCACTCATGACCACTATGTACACCATTTAAAGACTTAAAGAAATTCATACAAGTATCACATCTTATATGGAAGCCATATAATCAGATTCAGTATATAAAAAAAGAAATTTCCTAGAGTTGGACAGCCTGATGCCCAAATGAGAGATTTCAATCATAAGCTTCTAGAAGAACTATCAAAATAGATACCATTGATGCACCTGCATGCAAACTTAATCTAGTTCTTCATTGTAAACCAGAGAACATACCTTCTCCAAGTACAGAAATTAGAAAAAAAATGTTTGATTTATGTCTTCACAATTATCTCCAAATTTTCTCAGAGGCAATATTATATCTGAATCCATAAGAGGTCCTTTAATGACCTGTGGCCAACAGTCCATGTATAGTTCCTACTCCAGGCATTGATCTTCCCTGGATTGAAATCTATCTTCATGACTAGAAGTAGTCACTGATCATTCTGAAAGATATCTGATTTTGTCGACTCTTCTGATTGTGAAAAATGCAGTTTCTTACCTTTCCCTTGATTCTTACCTCTCTAATTTTTTTCTATTTCCTATCTTTCCTTCAATAATGACTTCTCATGGCTCCTACCCAACTTCATGTCCTCTTTTGATTCATGTGTTCACCTTGAGTCTATGTCTGCTTCCTTCAATAGTACACAATTTTCATTTTTGAAAATGAGAGTCAAATTTTACATAGTTCTTCCCTGGACAAGCAAAGGTTCTCATTCATGGTCATCTCATAATTCTCTTGATGCTACTTTTATATCAGGGGTCCACCCTGGGCTCAATCAGCTGCTATCAGTGAAGAAGAATTTAGTATAATGCTACAGAACATTTAAAACAATAAAGCATATGATAGGTGGGGAAATACACCAAAGCACAAAGCTATTATCTCCCGTGCAGAACAAAGGAAGAGTCTATGTCCCTGGAATTTTTAGACTTAAACAAATATACAGAGCTTTTTTCCAACTATCCTGCTTCTTGACCATTGGTCAGAGCAATATTTTTAAAACTATGTTGGGACCAGCAGATAGCATAATAGTTACATTCCTGGACTCCCATTATAGTGGACTGCGGTTTGAGTCCCAGACCTGGTGGCTTATAGCTCATATCGAGGGTGTGTGTGTGTGTGTGTGTGTGTCTGTGCCCAAAATCCTAAGAGGAGAATACAGGATAAGGCACTGTGGTGGAGCCATCCCTGGGGGATGATTTCTTGCCTTCTGTCTGTCTGGCAGGCACACACACCCTATAGCAAAAAATCTCTAAAAACAAAACAAAATTCACTATGTTCTAAGGACCCTTGAGCTTTCTACAGAAAAATGTTGAAATATAAGACATCCGCTTCCCACCTCAACAAGATCAGATTCATATTGATCAATTTTGTATATTTTACTTACCTTTAAATTTTTGTTTGAAGAAATTGTCATAAAACATTGGGATTCTGGGTGTGGGCTCAGAGAGAGCCCAGCCATATGTATCCTGGGGTTTCTCTGGGCAAGGTAGGATAGTGGCCATCCTTTCCCTGGGCTGGCAATATCACCTCCTAAATGGTGAGCTCTCTTCAGGAAGCTGTGTCTAGGTGAGGTAAACTTCTCACACACTTCTATTTTTTTTTTTTTGGAGAGGTTTTTGCTATAGGGCACGTGCGCCTGCCAGACAGACAGAGGGAGACAGAGAGACAGAAAGCCAGAAATCACCTCCCAGGGGGGATGGCCACGCCTCAATCCCTTCTCCTCCATTCTCCTCTCGGGATCTTGGGCATGTACGCACATGCGCCCGGCATGAGTTTTAAGCTACCGGGTCCGGGAGGCAAATTGCGGTCGACTACGTGGGAGTCCAGCGACATAGCCATTACACTAACTGCTGGTCCCAACTTCTCACACAGTTCTAATTCACACCCCTACCATATCCCAACACAGCGAATTTCAAAACTCTTTGAAGTTGCCTATTCACTATGAATTGAACAGGCAAACTGTGAGAACAGTAGATGTCTAACCTACTGCAGCATTACATAAGGCAGAAGGGGAAACCCAGCAGCTAACCAGCCTGAGTTAGTATGTATACCACATGCCAGGGAGCAGGGCCAGGAGTGCCTGCTAGAGCATGCATTGTGTGCCCCAGGGAAGATCCCTGAGCTAAAAGTGTTCTGTGCCCAAAAGTTCCCTTGGGCTGACTCCATTCTTAGGAGGACCCTCTCTTCTAATCTTCCTGACTTTGACTTGCATTTATTGGTTAAGACTGGCTCAAGAAGGAATTGTATAATTTTGGCGATTCTGCATATGAGTTAAATGTTCTTATATTTGCATTTAAATCTGTCATTGCAAAATATAAATATGAACAGTAAAATCTCAGCTAATAATTTAAATTGTTAATTTTTCTTTATTTAGAAATATGTTAAATACAAATAAGAAACACCATGATAAGAGATTAAAAGACAAGAAAAATAAAGTTTTTTACTTTAATACTGTTAATGACATTTTTCCTGCTTTTTAAACACGGGGCCCCACATTTAATTTTCCAGTGAGCACTGCAAATTATGTAGCTGACCTTGGGTGCTACTTATTTTTATACACCAAAAATATTCTTCAGTTTTGTTCTAGGATGCAGTTAAAATTATTTACAAAGTCTGATCTTTTCTAGTGTTGCTTTTAAGATTTCTTGGGTGGCACTGGAGCAGTGCTCAGTCTATAATTAATTATTCTCCACTATTGAAACAAAATTCTGTTATGTACCTCTACCCAAATCTTCGCCAATCATAACATTTTCCACATTGGCTGGTAGAAACAAGCCTTATTCCTGACCTTCCGAGAGTATGGGTACCATTACCTCTAATCATCTTGTGAGAGTACAAGTAGTTTCTTCATTAGCTTTCACTGGTCATTACTCTGCTGAATACTTGAGGAGGACTCTCTACATGTCTTGGAAGTTCTTTATGCAGTTCATGCCACTCCTATACCCTGTCCTGTGAACATGAGCTACCTTGATTTCTCTGGACTCTTAGCTCTGTCTTCTGAATTCAGGGAATCCGTAGGGTTCCACTTGGATTCACCCTTCCTACTCTGCAGCCTAGAAACTCATCAAGATAGTAAACATGGGAAATCCCTGGGTTCATCTTGTTTCATGTCCCTTAGGGACCACTGTCCTTTGTTGTCTGATATTCACTGTCTTGAAAATTTATTGTTTTATTTTTGTTACACAGTGTTTTTGGTTTTGTTTATTTCTAATCCCTGTTATTCCAACATGACCAGAATTGGAAGTCACACAACTTCTTTAGTAGCGAAGTTATGTCATCATACAAAAAGTTTTCTGGTTAGCCCTCATTACTGTTGATAGTAGAGACAAGCATGGATTATCACAACACATATGTAATGACATTGATTGCTGAGTCTGTAGGGA
>NW_006205663.1:823998-825581 GCF_000334495.1 Tupaia belangeri chinensis
AATGGCGGTCGACTACGTGGGAGTCCAGCGACATAGCCATTACACTAACTGCTGGTCCCAACTTCTCACACAGTTCTAATTCACACCCCTACCATATCCCAACACAGCGAATTTCAAAACTCTTTGAAGTTGCCTATTCACTATGAATTGAACAGGCAAACTGTGAGAACAGTAGATGTCTAACCTACTGCAGCATTACATAAGGCAGAAGGGGAAACCCAGCAGCTAACCAGCCTGAGTTAGTATGTATACCACATGCCAGGGAGCAGGGCCAGGAGTGCCTGCTAGAGCATGCATTGTGTGCCCCAGGGAAGATCCCTGAGCTAAAAGTGTTCTGTGCCCAAAAGTTCCCTTGGGCTGACTCCATTCTTAGGAGGACCCTCTCTTCTAATCTTCCTGACTTTGACTTGCATTTATTGGTTAAGACTGGCTCAAGAAGGAATTGTATAATTTTGGCGATTCTGCATATGAGTTAAATGTTCTTATATTTGCATTTAAATCTGTCATTGCAAAATATAAATATGAACAGTAAAATATTAGCTAATAATTTAAATTGTTAATTTTTCTTTATTTAGAAATATGTTAAATACAAATAAGAAACACCATGATAAGAGATTAAAAGACAAGAAAAATAAAGTTTTTTACTTTAATACTGTTAATGACATATTTCCTGCTTTTTAAACACGGGGCCCCACATTTAATTTTCCAGTGAGCACTGCAAATTATGTAGCTGACTTTGGGTGCTACTTATTTTTATACACCAAAAATATTCTTCAGTTTTGTTCTAGGATGCAGTTAAAATTATTTACAAAGTCTGATCTTTTCTAGTGTTGCTTTTAAGATTTCTTGGGTGGCACTGGAGCAGTGCTCAGTCTATGATTAATTATTCTTCACTATTGAAACAAAATTCTGTTATGTACCTCTACCCAAATCTTCGCCAATCATAACATTTTCCACATTGGCTGGTAGAAACAAGCCTTATTCCTGACCTTCCGAGAGTATGGGTACCATTACCTCTAATCATCTTGTGAGAGTACAAGTAGTTTCTTCATTAGCTTTCACTGGTCATTACTCTGCTGAATACTTGAGGAGGACTCTCTACATGTCTTGGAAGTTCTTTATGCAGTTCATGCCACTCCTATACCCTGTCCTGTGAACATGAGCTACCTTGATTTCTCTGGACTCTTAGCTCTGTCTTCTGAATTCAGGGAATCCGTAGGGTTCCACTTGGATTCACCCTTCCTACTCTGCAGCCTAGAAACTCATCAAGATAGTAAACATGGGAAATCCCTGGGTTCATCTTGTTTCATGTCCCTTAGGGACCACTGTCCTTTGTTGTCTGATATTCACTGTCTTGAAAATTTATTGTTTTATTTTTGTTACACAGTGTTTTTGGTTTTGTTTATTTCTAATCCCTGTTATTCCAACATGACCAGAATTGGAAGTCACACAACTTCTTTAGTAGCGAAGTTATGTCATCATACAAAAAGTTTTCTGGTTAGCCCTCATTACTGTTGATAGTAGAGACAAGCATGGATTATCACAACACATATGTGATGACATTGATTGCTGAGTCTGTAGGG
>NW_006205663.1:826008-849668 GCF_000334495.1 Tupaia belangeri chinensis
GGAAAAGCATGAAATCAAAACTGAAAGGGTGGAATATGCATGGTTTTCTTGATTGAGTCTGAAGAAATTGATTCTAACCTAAAGAACGCAAATGCGTTCCAGTTTATGCCCACTCTTAAAGTCTCATCAGTGGCTCGAATTTTATCTGTGACTCTTTCTTATGCCTGAACACTCTCCCATGAATACCTATGAAATATCAGACTCATTAAGATTCAATTATCCATTTGAAAGGAACATTAGAACATTTTTCTACCTGTATTTTGTCTTAATGAATTAGCAATTGGAAAAATGTTAGTTAAAATTGTCTGAATAATAACTCCACAAATAAGAGTTTTAATTTGCCTACAAATGGGATGGAAGCCAAAACTCAGTATCAGAATATAAAGCCAAGATTTTCCAAGCAATTCTCTTAATTTTGTTGTTGCTTAACAGAAGAATTTTTGACTATAATGTTTATATAAATAAAAGGTAACACATAAAACCCACTTGGAAACTTACCAACTGTTAACTGTTAGGAAGAATCAAATACTCATATTTACATTTCCTGTAAATTTTTATTTTTCTGTGCACATAACTACAGTTGCTAGCAGGAGAGTTCTCTGTAAAACAACAACAAAATGGGAGGAAATAGATAAGGTTTAAAAATTGCCAACTGTGAGGCAACTTATAATTGCACCAGTTGAGTGCTGTGCATAGAAAGGCAGATTCCACGTGGCTGATTATGGTTCAAATCTCAGGCCTTAAGGCTTGTAATATATTGTGATTAAATATATAAAATAAATTAAAAATAAAAAATGCTGGGCACAAGTGTGTGCATACCCAGAATCCTATTGAGATGAAGAAATAGAGGAAAAAGGGTTGTGGTGTGATCCATTTGGAGGGGAGGGTGCTTTCTTTCTCTTTTACTCTCTCTCTCTGTCTCTCTGGCAGGCACATATAAACACTAGCAATAAAATAACACTTCTAGAAGTTCTGTATATTTGCATTGGTCATAAATGAAAAGTTAAAATTAAGGAACAGGAATTATCTTTCAGAAAATGATTGCCTCTAGAACAAGTTTTCCTTACTCATTAGCTGTATCATTTTTTAGGTACAATGCACAAATTCTGAGAATAAGACAGAAAACACTGCAAAAAATTTGGTTCAGCTATTCAGGTGTAAACTTAATTATCAAAGTGTTTGCTGGTGACAGCTTCTGTTTACTGCATAAAGAAGATCAATTTATGCTGCTGTCTAAGATCTATTTATACTTCACTTCAAATACATTAACTGCTGGTATATATCTTAACAAATGCAAAGACTTTGATTAGAAAAAAACCACATTTCTATTCATTTGAATTTAAAGCTAATTCTTATTAAATTGCCACATTTACTTCCATCACAAGCACCATCATCACCACCGCCATCGTCATCATTATAAGTAGCAATAGTAATCCTGACTATTTTCAGATACATATAAGAAGCATGAAATATTATCAAGGCCATGATGGTAACTTTGTCTAGTAAAACAGTTACTTGACAACATATGGAATGTGGCTATTTGCAAAATATACAACTCTGCTTGAGTCACTGCTGCTACAGATGTTAGTAGCTAGGTGTGATCTATATGCAACAGCTAACTTCATAAGTGCAACCTCCATTTTTGCAAGATCTGGCTTATTCTTTTATTTAATAAGCCTGTGTTCTAAAGTAATGTGACTATTCCATGTTCTTTAAGATACAAATCTATAGGTGTTAATTTTTTTTTCTTTTTAATGCAATGAAAAGCCTTGGAGTCACACACAGTAGTACCTTTTAAGTGAGCTAAAAATTAGGTATAGGAACAAAATGAAATCACAAAATGGCTAAATTTTAAGATGGACACAAAACACCTCAGCTGCTTGCTCGGGAGAGACTGCTTGCAGCAGTGACTCAGAGATTGACCTAGGCAGCATGCCCTAGAACTAAAACAAAGGCTTTTTACCAGGCCTCATCACATTTCAAGAAGAAAATAAGATATTTTTATAGCCCAAAGCTTCTAGACAAAAAAAATCTCCTGAACTTCATACCCAGTCCCAAAATTAGGAGAAAAACAAGGATCTATCCAGCATGTGCCCCTCTACTAGAGAACACATGTGCAAATCCCAACTAGAACAAGTCTGGACAAGTTTAGTTCTTCCTCAGCAATCCATTTTCTGAGACTCATCCCTTTTTGAAAGCTCTGTTTTTCCCTCCCCTGTCCTTCAATAAACTCTCTTCTTTGCTATGCCTACAAAAATGAAAACAATCCTTTATGTTTTGAGTATTAATTTGTGGGAGTTCATAAGAAAGTGGTAAATGAAACACGATGCAAATCATATATGTTGTCATATAGTTTCTATGCTATAATTTTGAAAATTAATCACTTATACATAAGTTTTCACTTCTTTTTTGCTATTTTTTTGGCACTGAGGTAGTCTCATATTTCACTGTGGTTGGTTTCTGATTAAACCACAAACCAGTCATACTAATAAGTCTGAATTTTCTCATTTAATGCTTAACTTTCCTAAAAATACTACAGTGACTGATTTTACTTCATTTTTTTTCTTATGAGCATAAATAACCTCTAGATATATTTGTTTGCATGCATGTATGCAGATAAATGGTGCTACCAAATTAATTAATTATTGACTGGAATTTAATGGTTAATTGAGTCTATCAGTTACTACAACAAATTGTTCTACTGAGATGAATGATTGTTGACAGACTCATGAAGTAGTCAGTAATTTGATGTCAGATTGCCAATAGTCAAAACAGGTGACATAAACAGATCCTGGAACGGCTATGTACTTTTTAAAAAATAGACTATATGTATTTTGTTTCCTTAATAATTGTGCTCTATTGTGAAGACAATAAATATGTGACTGAGTTATCCACAGTCCTTTTCAGAAATTGAATAGATAAATATTTTTAAAGAGATGTTAATGGGAATACTAAGTTTTGAAAATTTGTAACTGATCACAATTCCTAAAACTTTGAATATAGAAGCTGATGGCAGGCATATTATGTCCCATATAAAACTGAGAAGATGAGGCTTTATCTCCTTTGATTCTCCTGATGATTTGATGGACAATTAGCAAAGACATCTACATATGTTGCTAACTACTATGTTCAATTGTCACAGAACAAATTCCCACATGTCCAACTGTTATAGTATGAAAGAAATTGGCAAGACTAAAAAACAATAAGAGGTAGATGAAGAAAAATGGATTTTCACTGGTCCTATGGCTATAGGACTACTTACAAAATGACTCCAATTAATTTAATTATTGAAATAATTGGGTAATTTTAAAATCTAAAATCTGAAGTAAGAAATTTGCGTCTTCACTGAAGCAGTGTCTACAAGACAAAATGTAGTTTTGTTTATGGATCTTATTTAATTTGATCAATATATACGTCTAAAGCAGATGGCCCCAAGTCCAAATTATTTCACCTGCCTTTCTTCACTGAGTAATATTTAACTATCCATTTAATTTCCTGTTTCTAAATTCTTAGGCCACATCTTTATAACCTAAATATCAACATATCCATAGTTAACATAATTGCACATAGGTGATATAGTTATTTTAGCAGTTTCATCAACTGTATTATCTTACTAAAATGATTTAGATAACTGCATGCATGATCAATTAAGAAAAAAATAGTTCATTTCCTGGTCATATTTGCCTCTTATTCCCTTAGTCCAAGTCCCCTTCCTACCTCAAAAAAAAAAAATCAAACAAAAACAAGACTTTCCTCTGTTTGATCTAAAAAAACTATAAAGTGGCTTCTGAGAGGGAGAGGCAGAGGCAGAGGATGGGAATTCTTAGATTCAAGGGCTTAAGACATCAAAGGACTTACATAATAATCTTAGTATAACTAATTTACTCACTTTGTTTTGATAATCTAAAAGTCTTTTGATATTAAGTCTATTTGACGAAAAATTGCTTTTGGCTTGGCTTGACATGCCCTCTCTTTCTTCTTTTATTTTCCTTTCCATTCTTCCTTTCTTCTTTCCTGCATTCTACAATTCAGATCATAGAATAAGCAGTAAAATTTGTTGCATTTTTAAGATGACATTCAACCTTTTTCAAATGAATTAGCAATTGGAAAAATGTTAGTTAAAATTGTCTGAATAATAACTCCACAAATAAGAGTTTTAATTTGCCTACAAATGGGATGGAAGCCAAAACTCAGTATCAGAATATAAAGCCAAGATTTTCCAAGCAATTCTCTTAATTTTGTTGTTGCTTAACAGAAGAATTTTTGACTATAATGTTTATATAAATAAAAGGTAACACATAAAACCCACTTGGAAACTTACCAACTGTTAACTGTTAGGAAGAATCAAATACTCATATTTACATTTCCTGTAAATTTTTATTTTTCTGTGCACATAACTACAGTTGCTAGCAGGAGAGTTCTCTGTAAAACAACAACAAAATGGGAGGAAATAGATAAGGTTTAAAAATTGCCAACTGTGAGGCAACTTATAATTGCACCAGTTGAGTGCTGTGCATAGAAAGGCAGATTCCACGTGGCTGATTATGGTTCAAATCTCAGGCCTTAAGGCTTGTAATATATTGTGATTAAATATATAAAATAAATTAAAAATAAAAAATGCTGGGCACAAGTGTGTGCATACCCAGAATCCTATTGAGATGAAGAAATAGAGGAAAAAGGGTTGTGGTGTGATCCATTTGGAGGGGAGGGTGCTTTCTTTCTCTTTTACTCTCTCTCTCTGTCTCTCTGGCAGGCACATATAAACACTAGCAATAAAATAACACTTCTAGAAGTTCTGTATATTTGCATTGGTCATAAATGAAAAGTTAAAATTAAGGAACAGGAATTATCTTTCAGAAAATGATTGCCTCTAGAACAAGTTTTCCTTACTCATTAGCTGTATCATTTTTTAGGTACAATGCACAAATTCTGAGAATAAGACAGAAAACACTGCAAAAAATTTAATTCAGCTATTCAGGTGTAAACTTAATTATCAAAGTGTTTGCTGGTGACAGCTTCTGTTTACTGCATAAAGAAGATCAATTTATGCTGCTGTCTAAGATCTATTTATACTTCACTTCAAATACATTAACTGCTGGTATATATCTTAACAAATGCAAAGACTTTGATTAGAAAAAAACCACATTTCTATTCATTTGAATTTAAAGCTAATTCTTATTAAATTGCCACATTTACTTCCATCACAAGCACCATCATCACCACCGCCATCGTCATCATTATAAGTAGCAATAGTAATCCTGACTATTTTCAGATACATATAAGAAGCATGAAATATTATCAAGGCCATGATGGTAACTTTGTCTAGTAAAACAGTTACTTGACAACATATGGAATGTGGCTATTTGCAAAATATACAACTCTGCTTGAGTCACTGCTGCTACAGATGTTAGTAGCTAGGTGTGATCTATATGCAACAGCTAACTTCATAAGTGCAACCTCCATTTTTGCAAGATCTGGCTTATTCTTTTATTTAATAAGCCTGTGTTCTAAAGTAATGTGACTATTCCATGTTCTTTAAGATACAAATCTATAGGTGTTAATTTTTTTTTCTTTTTAATGCAATGAAAAGCCTTGGAGTCACACACAGTAGTACCTTTTAAGTGAGAAAAAAATTAGGTATAGGAACAAAATGAAATCACAAAATGGCTAAATTTTAAGATGGACACAAAACACCTCAGCTGCTTGCTCGGGAGAGACTGCTTGCAGCAGTGACTCAGAGATTGACCTAGGCAGCATGCCCTAGAACTAAAACAAAGGCTTTTTACCAGGCCTCATCACATTTCAAGAAGAAAATAAGATATTTTTATAGCCCAAAGCTTCTAGACAAAAAAAATCTCCTGAACTTCATACCCAGTCCCAAAATTAGGAGAAAAACAAGGATCTATCCAGCATGTGCCCCTCTACTAGAGAACACATGTGCAAATCCCAACTAGAACAAGTCTGGACAAGTTTAGTTCTTCCTCAGCAATCCATTTTCTGAGACTCATCCCTTTTTGAAAGCTCTGTTTTTCCCTCCCCTGTCCTTCAATAAACTCTCTTCTTTGCTATGCCTACAAAAATGAAAACAATCCTTTATGTTTTGAGTATTAATTTGTGGGAGTTCATAAGAAAGTGGTAAATGAAACACGATGCAAATCATATATGTTGTCATATAGTTTCTATGCTATAATTTTGAAAATTAATCACTTATACATAAGTTTTCACTTCTTTTTTGCTATTTTTTTGGCACTGAGGTAGTCTCATATTTCACTGTGGTTGGTTTCTGATTAAACCACAAACCAGTCATACTAATAAGTCTGAATTTTCTCATTTAATGCTTAACTTTCCTAAAAATACTACAGTGACTGATTTTACTTCATTTTTTTTCTTATGAGCATAAATAACCTCTAGATATATTTGTTTGCATGCATGTATGCAGATAAATGGTGCTACCAAATTAATTAATTATTGACTGGAATTTAATGGTTAATTGAGTCTATCAGTTACTACAACAAATTGTTCTACTGAGATGAATGATTGTTGACAGACTCATGAAGTAGTCAGTAATTTGATGTCAGATTGCCAATAGTCAAAACAGGTGACATAAACAGATCCTGGAACGGCTATGTACTTTTTAAAAAATAGACTATATGTATTTTGTTTCCTTAATAATTGTGCTCTATTGTGAAGACAATAAATATGTGACTGAGTTATCCACAGTTCTTTTCAGAAATTGAATAGATAAATATTTTTAAAGAGATGTTAATGGGAATACTAAGTTTTGAAAATTTGTAACTGATCACAATTCCTAAAACTTTGAATATAGAAGCTGATGGCAGGCATATTATGTCCCATATAAAACTGAGAAGATGAGGCTTTATCTCCTTTGATTCTCCTGATGATTTGATGGACAATTAGCAAAGACATCTACATATGTTGCTAACTACTATGTTCAATTGTCACAGAACAAATTCCCACATGTCCAACTGTTATAGTATGAAAGAAATTGGCAAGACTAAAAAACAATAAGAGGTAGATGAAGAAAAATGGATTTTCACTGGTCCTATGGCTATAGGACTACTTACTATATGACTCCAATTAATTTAATTATTGAAATAATTGGGTAATTTTAAAATCTAAAATCTGAAGTAAGAAATTTGCGTCTTCACTGAAGCAGTGTCTACAAGACAAAATAAAGTTTTGTTTATGGATCTTATTTAATTTGATCAATATATACGTCTAAAGCAGATGGCCCCAAGTCCAAATTATTTCACCTGCCTTTCTTCACTGAGTAATATTTAACTATCCATTTAATTTCCTGTTTCTAAATTCTTAGGCCACATCTTTATAACCTAAATATCAACATATCCATAGTTAACATAATTGCACATAGGTGATATAGTTATTTTAGCAGTTTCATCAACTGTATTATCTTACTAAAATGATTTAGATAACTGCATGCATGATCAATTAAGAAAAAAATAGTTCATTTCCTGGTCATATTTGCCTCTTATTCCCTTAGTCCAAGTCCCCTTCCTACCTCAAAAAAAAAAAATCAAACAAAAACAAGACTTTCCTCTGTTTGATCTAAAAAAACTATAAAGTGGCTTCTGAGAGGGAGAGGCAGAGGCAGAGGATGGGAATTCTTAGATTCAAGGGCTTAAGACATCAAAGGACTTACATAATAATCTTAGTATAACTAATTTACTCACTTTGTTTTGATAATCTAAAAGTCTTTTGATATTAAGTCTATTTGACGAAAAATTGCTTTTGGCTTGGCTTGACATGCCCTCTCTTTCTTCTTTTATTTTCCTTTCCATTCTTCCTTTCTTCTTTCCTGCATTCTACAATTCAGATCATAGAATAAGCAGTAAAATTTGTTGCATTTTTAAGATGACATTCAACCTTTTTCAAAATTGTGACTATGTGTAATTGTCTAATAAACCTTCTTAATATCGATGTGTTATGATGTATAAAATCAAAATAATTTTCAATACTAAATTTCAAACTTCATTTCTTTGATACCCTAATGGTTTTAGGGAGGTGGGAATCAGATTAAAGAGAAAAGAGATTAAACAATTTTGGGGAAGTTTGTTTTTGTTTTTGTTTTGTGGAGAGATTTTTGCTATAGGGCACGTGCACTCACCAGAGAGACAGAGATAAACAGAAAAATAGAAAGTGAGAAATCATCCCTAGGCAGGATGGCCATGCTGCAATCCCTTCTTCTCCATTCTCCTCTTGGGATCTTGCACATGCATGCACATGCACCTGGTGTGAGTTTTAAACCACTGGGTCCAGGACTCAAACCACGGTCAACTACATAAGAGTCCAGTGACGTAACCACTATGCCATCTGCTGGTCCCAAATAAACAGGTTTTAAGACCAATATTTGCTTTCTCATTAACCAACTTTAAAAAGGAGACTGTATGTAATATATATATATAATATATATATATATATTTTTATATATATATATATATGTCACTAGTATGATTTGAAACACAAAAGGTTGATTGAAGTAGAGAAAGTCAACTCTACTATGACACTTTTAATTAACTTTTTAAATTGTGTCCGAAGGGTGTGCAATGATGGGTAACTTTCATAAATTCCAAAATAAGAGAAGTATATAAACCAACAAGGTTGATGAATATAATTCTTGCTGTTTAAGCTATTTTAGTCTATTATGTTTTCATCTATCATAACAGATTAAAGCAGAGGGTTAGAAACCACCTTCCTGGGAGTCACATAATTTTTCCTAACAAGATAGATATCTAAGCCCTTCATCAATTCTTCTCTACCTTAAGAAGTATAAAAACTTATAAAAAGAGATACAGTAAATAGTTGATTAACAGTTTACAGTGTGCACTGTAGGGACAAGGTTGGCACACAGCTGCTGCCCAGGGAACACTCAGAGATCTGTAACAGAAGACATAGCTAAAACACTAGCTAAGATAAGTTAAAAATATCATCGACACTGGATAAGAAATGGTTTCTCCACTGACTAAGTAAGCCCCAATGCTGAAAAGCACTAAATATGTAATGCTATATCAGCAGAAGTGGAAAAAAAAAGTATAAAACACAAGTGTCCTCAGAACTTTGGGTCTTGCCTCTTAGCTATAGTGCACAATTTTAATGACAACACTCTCATTAGCTCAGCCTTCCTAGACTATTTCAAACATTCATCATCTTATGTGGCTAACAGCATAGTTCATGCAAAATTAGTGGAGGAGGGAATGAGGTGGATTCAAAAGGTCTCACTGCTTAAGGGAGTAAAAAGCAGGTTGTCCTGAGCTCTTCATCTAGTCCTCTACATTTATTAAGGGCAAAACCATTTATCTTTCTACTCATAAATGGAACAGGTACAGTATCTCTCCCCCGGGCACCAGGAGCCACTGGGGAAAGCTAGATTAGGCCTAGAGAACTGATGCAACCTAGTGCGGTGCGTTACTTCATGGAGCAATAAGTTAGCAACACACTTTGATTCCAAATATTTTTTAATATGGTTTGTCACACACACACACAGAGGAAAACTAAAGACAAAAAAATTGCCATTGTCAGTTCTGCACTGTCTGAGCTATAAGCACCAGGTCAGGATTTTCACAAATAGACACTAAACACAAGCCAAGTGACTGAAACCTTGCTTTTGGGAGAGTACTTGTAAAAGGAATAATAAATCTCAGGACTAGAGACAAACAATATTTGAAATGTAGAAATGGATTCTTTTTATTCAAATGCCAAGTAGGCCTTCCCTTCCTACCACTATAATGGTCACTATCAGTTTTTATCTGGAGGACAGCTCTGTGCTGAGTTTCAAGCAGAGAGTATATTGTTCAGTTTGGCCTGTGGTAACTGGAACATACTAATTTATCCTACTACATTTTTAATTTCAGGATTGATATGTTGGCTTTGCAACTGACTGTCAGAATAATTCATATACATAGTATTACAAATAAGTGTGTGGTGGTTTTATTAATGTACTCTTAAAGAATAATGAAACCTTCAGATCTGCTCTAATGAATTCTGATGAAGTGAAATGCTTAAGAATGATGTTCTTTGTACGTGCATATTCCTCACTTAAGAAAATAAAATAAAATATCAGCCCAAGGAGCCAAAATCTCCAACAAGAACCTGGAGGCCCTGTGTGAATTAATACTCTCATCCCCAATACATTGAGTCACTATACAGAAATAAGAATTTTGGATTTCTATTTGTGTCTAGAGCTTAGGATAATAAGGATAGTTTTTCTGTTGCTTTTTAAAATCCTCCATCTTGTGCTTTCCTGCTATCCTACTCATTGGTAACATGCATATATTTAGAATGTATTTTTGAATGTAGCTTGCTAATGTTGAAAACACACAGCCACTGTGCTTTAGTATTGCTATGATACTGTAGATGTGACACACTGTTCATAAAAACCATGCTCATACTAATGGTACTTAAATTAATATCAAGGATGAAAAGGTATATAGAAAAAGCTTATTTTATTCTTTATTTCATTGATCATTTTTTGCAGGCAAAAATATCCATGCATTTTAATTGTGTGTGTGTGTGTGTGTGTGTATTTGTAAGGTTTTTTTTTTTTTAAGGAAAAAAAAGGCTTTTGTGATAAGTACATTGATATACTGATCAGTTATACTTCACTGTCTCTCTGAAAATGAAGGCAGGCTGGGCACTGTGCCACTGCCACATGTCTAACATGTTTTAATCTGCACATTTTGATCTTAATTTTGTAGACATTTCACAACCATTGCACCCTCTGAAGCTAAATTCTCTTTCAAATTATTGAAAAACCAACCACCTCATACCCCTGTCATACTGCCACGAAAATAATAATAAAGCAAAGATTAGTAATGGTCAGTGAGAAAGAAGCTTTTATTTTATTCTTCAGAAAGAATTCATTTTTGGAGGGTTGCTGAGAGAAAGCATTAACTAGCTTTGGAATCAGCTGTACCTGGGGTTGAAACCCAGCTCCTTCATTCACTAGCTGAATGACTTTGCATGGGTTAAACTCTCATTTCCTCACTGTAAATAATGATAACAATATTTATTTTAGAGGGTTGTTGTGCAGGGCTGGAAAATATAATTGCCTAGCATAATGTAATATTCCTTTCTCTCTGATCATTTTTGAATAGCATTACATTTTATAAAGAATTCCACAAATATTACTCAGTCAGTCTTTACTGCCACCCGATGAGGTAGGTAAACCAGAAATCTGACAGATTTGAAAACTAATAAGGGCTATATAGTCATAGTCAGTCACCAGGAAAACGTGAGAATCTATCAGCATACTAGCAAATTCTGGAATAGAAATTTCTCTGACCTAAATATATATGCATATTATTTTTCAAATACATGTGAAAACACATGTAAACTTACAGAAGACCATCGATGTAGGTTTTCCTCAGCAATTCCTTAGGCTAAAAGAAAAACATAATTTTTAAATTCCTTGCATAGTAGCCCAACAGCTTTAAAATTATGTGAATTGTTACATGTAAAATCTTTTATTACTAATGTAAACTCCTAGGGGAAATCTAAACCAAGGTAAAACAAAATTTTTAAGCACCTTTTCTTCTGCAGAAATTCACAGCCTTGGAACAACAGTGAATAAAAGTAGTGGGGAAATACACAAAGACCCGAACCTAAATTTTTCCCTTGTTTTCAC
The DNA here is from genome assembly GCF_000334495.1 of Tupaia belangeri chinensis. Classification (NCBI taxonomy): domain Eukaryota; kingdom Metazoa; phylum Chordata; class Mammalia; order Scandentia; family Tupaiidae; genus Tupaia; species Tupaia belangeri. Next base: position 837,671 of record NW_006205663.1, read on the forward strand.
AAGAAAAAAGTGAATGCTGAAAAGTTCAGCTCTGAAACTCTTAGAATTCAGGCCAATTCTGGAGGTTGCCACCTACTGCTGCACACTGGATTACTACTCAAATTCAATGACCCGCCCCCAGGTGTTCCTACAGCTATCACTAGCTTCCAGCATTAGAGATTATGTTTACCTAAGTCATCATTGCAGTTTCTGTGTCTCTGATTCAGAAGATACCCTGGCTTCTGGCTCTCCTCATACTCTTCTACTATTAAATATTAAAAATGGATGAAGACATATACTCCTAAACCTTGTATTATCACCCATGTGACAATGCTCACTCCAGTCTGCTTAGTACCAGAGACACCATGCAGATGTATGCTTTCCTTGCTAGACCACAAACTACTGCATGGACAGGCAAATAACTTTTCTTTTTCTTCCTGAGCCTGGGACAGTGTTTCGTACATAGTAGACACTTAAACTCTGTAAAATTAAACAAAATGTTTATGACAAAATGAAAAAGGAAAGGATAGATTTGTCAGGTTGTAATCATTTATTTATTTTATTTGACAGTTAATAGCATGTATTTTCTCATTTTGGAGAAGGAAAAAGTTTTAAGGCAATTTTCTAAGGTTTTATAGTACAGTGAGAATGTGGGTAAGAAAGAACTGAAAAACAAACCAAAGTTTGGTTGTGTCATTTGTGCATGCTTTTGATCACTGTAATATCCCAAAGAAGTAGGTGTTTTAATCCTTATTTCTAAAAGAGAAAGATCAAAAAGGTTAGGCACTTGCTAAGATCACTCCAAAACTGTGGTGCCACGCATCAAACTCAGTTCTGATCACAAAGCCTCTGTTTCAGTATAACACAAATGCCTGTTCCTCCTTCTTTAAAACTATTATCATCAAACTGGAACCTAAAATTATCTAGAAAAAAAGTCACTATGTACAAGTGATAGCAGAAGTGCTAAAACTTATTCATTTGCCTTAGAAATAAAATTAGAAGCAATACCTTATATTTAAAATGAGAAGCACTGAGGAAGTCGGAAATGGATGCAAACTAGATGTGTTAGCACACACCTGTAGTTCTAGATCTGAGATCAGCTAAGTCTAGAAAACAGACAGGGCTTAGAAATTAATATTGTATCAATGGAAATTAGGAAACCAAATCTCTGCATTAAGTTCAGGAACCATTTCCCAAGATGGGTTCCTAAGGCACCTAGGGAAATGTGGATAGCCATAGGTAGAATGAAAACTACCATTAAATCAAAAAACTTTAAGAAATAGTCTCACCAACAATTGCCATAAATTCTAATGTTTTTATCTCACAAAATATTTAGAGAAATATGATTAATTTTTAGTTTTTAAGAATGTGTAATGTACTTTAAAAGGCTTACTAAATTCCTAAGAAACATTTTATTATGCAGTGACGCATATTGTTTATGAAAGAACACATCTATAATTTCATAACATTTCAATGAGTAAGAAGTATTACTGTGTGGACATATGGCTTCTTAGCCAATATTGAAGAAAGATATCTACTTGACATTTCTAAGAATCTTGAAATATTTTTTGACTTATTAGAATTCCATAAAACCTATGCAAGTCATATTATGATACCCATTCACAGGACAGGGATGCGTGGCTCACAAATGATTTGGGACCTCACCCCTACAATGAATCAGTATAAGATTTCCAAATTTACTTAAGCCTCCAGAACAACTGTCCACAGGGTCAACCATGCTTAATGTGACTCTGCCTATAATTACAGCAAATCATGTGTTCTCTGATTCCATGTCCTTTCATTATTTTATCAATCATAGAAGTGTTAAAATTGTCCTCTTTTAATTAGTTTTGCATTCATGATGTCAGCCTTAGCAAATGCTAGCATGATTTCTTTTTTCCTAGAAGGCAAAGTCATCAGAAGAAAAACAGTCTAATCACCAAGATGGCTCAACAAGAATTTTATCTGTGTGTGTATTACCACTGCCTCCTGGCAGAAGCAACAGATACAAAGAAACAGTGTGACAAATCTAAATGTTACTTCATTTAACTTGAAATCTCATTTACCTCAGGTGGTATGCTTATTTATTTGTGAACTTCTTTAAGTGTCTGGAAGAAACTTAGCTTTAATGCCAAAGAGAAGGGTCTAACTCACTTTTAGTTGCCTCTTTCAAGGCCACAATTCAGGAAGGAAGTCCCAAAGAGACTTCAGTGTTGTTTTTGGTGAGAAGATTTCCATGCATCTCTCCCTCCTCTTTGTGTCTACCTGATTCTGGTATAGTTACTAAGTTCCGGGTCAGGGTGGGGGGAAGTGTCTGTGTCTAAATGTATTGATTGCCCTCTAGTGGATGGACTGTAAAGATTTCTTGTTAATATGTGATGAACATAAATACTAATCTTGGAATAGTCAAAATGTTGCCTCCATGTTTTCAAGGAACAAACTTTATGTCTTCTTTTATCTTTGTGTTTTTAGACCACATCTTTAAATCAGTCTCTGCCAGGATCATATTTCCTGGGTTGTTTTCTTTTTTGTAGGGGTGAAACGCAGTATAATGAATAACTATAGATTTATAGATCTCAAATATATAACACTCAGATGTGATACGTGGACCTAAAAAAAAAAAAAAGAAAGAAAACACATACTATATTTTACTGGCAGTAAACATGAAGTGCATTTTTTAACTGAGAAAGGCAATTTGCTTTCAGAAGCAAATGGTCATCTCACATTTCTCACCCATAAAGTAACCTTGCCAGAACTCAATATAATTTTCCCAGTAGATAAAAGTACAGCATTAACTGGGTCATGACTTAAGGAAAACATAAAACTGGAGTCTTCGGTAGCTCTGAACTACATTCATATCTTTTAACTCTAAAGACTTATTTTAATATAAAACTGCTGATTCCCACCTTTAAGTGTAGTCATGATTCTGTAGGTATCTGTAGATACATGGTAACTTAGAACTTCTAGTCTGTAAATATTTAGTAATAGTTTATAATATTTGGTCATTGGGAAAGTCCTGACACATTTTTTTTTCATAGAAAAATGTCACAACTTTCCTGACATCTTAATATATTCGGCATTAATCAAATGAAGTTTAAGGTAGGTCAAGATGTGGTTGAATGAGGTACTACATGAATGCTGATTAAGTTAGTTAAGTACATAGATAAATTCACTCAAATATTTTCTTATAAAAATCTCCCTGACTTCCTCTTCCATACTCATCCAAGACCTGGATAATCTTCCTTACCCCTATATAGAGTATTCATACTATTGTTTCATTATTGTTTGTTTACCTCCCTCTCTTTGCCTTTTTTAGGCCATGAGCTCTTTTTTTTTCTTCTTTCTATGGTATTTCCTCCAATGTATAGAACAAATAGCTACAGAGTGGGTCCATAATTTAATAAGTAACTTTGAAAAGCAGTGGAAGTTTCAGGTGCCTATGAAGATACTATTGGTTATAGGCACCTGATAACACATTTCAAACTATAATAATAAGAATATTCCATCTTCCTGGCTATTCATTTCATTTCTTTGTTGAATATGTGCACATATAAGTGAATCTTATGAAACCTACATCAAAATTATATGCTTTATGTTAGCAATTGAGAGAGGCCCATGTTCTCACTGTTTTTCAAATCATGCCAAAAAGGAACAAAGCCAAATTAAGCCATGCAGTAAATTATCTAATGATTGAGCTGAAGAAAATGATGATCTTTTTATGGAAATTTTAATGGCAAAATTCCCCAGAAAACAGTGTCATATTGTTAGTCTGATGAGAAAAGTGATCTCTGTAAGATTAGAAAACTTAAGGAGTAAAAGTTGTATGCTTTGAAAAATAAGATTTTTGCTTAAACTATAAAAAGAGTAGATGTGGGAGTAAAGAGAATATCATCTCTTTTTTTCTCCTCTAGCATCAGGACTAGACTAGAAGCATTTGACTCATTTATCTATATTTACAAGAAGTTTCAGAAAGTCAGAGACCCTGGGGCCAGCAGATGGTATAATGGTTATATTGCTGGACTCTCATATAATCGAATGCAGTTTGAGTCCCGGACCCTGCGGCTTAAAAACTCATGCCAGGCACATGTGCATGAATGACCCAAATCCCGAAAGGAAATGGAGAAGAAGGGATTGTAGCATGGTCATCCCCCTTTGGGGGTGATTTCTTGCTTTATATCTGTCACTGTGGTGAGTGTACATGCCCTATAGCAAAAAGCTCCCTTACCCTAGGCCTCCCCTATTGCTTTTGTTCACTGTTATTTCTCATTTTTCTAAAAGTTTTGGGAACATCACTAAGTCACAATAAATACTGATTAGAGTCAGTTAAAAATGCAAGCCCAGTGGCTTTTTGCCCAATATTTTTCTTGGGCCTTCTTTGGATATCACTGAATCTACTCTAAGGACAGTAGTGGGAGAATAAAAAGGCATTTTCCATTATGAACTCATTTTACATCAGCCTCTCATGAGGGAAAAGGAAGAAGAGAGGAATTCAAAGAAATTCAATAAGGAGAGGAAAGAGATTGTTGATCCAAGTTAAGCCCCCACTCAGAATCCCTCTATTCCATCCATTAGAAGCCATACATTCTCATTCCATTGCCTAGTTTTATTCTTAAAGCAGTGAAGTGCCAACGGAAAAGTAGAAAACCTTAAATTTTCTGGAAGTAAAAGTATGAAGCCCCTAGTATAACTCAGAGCATAGTTAATAAACAGGTTTGTTGAGTTAGCATAACGACTGTGACACTTGTCAGGTATGTGACAAATACCCTCTTCTACTTCAAAGTCCAATCAGATTTGTTGATCATTTGATTTTGCCTAATGCTTTCCTTTTCATGATGTGTAAAACATGTGCTTCTCTCCCAGCCCCCTCTGAATTGATGTTAGAAAAAATTAAATGTGTGTATCTTGAGAGGAGTACTTAGTAAAAGAATTTAATGCACATAGTTAAATGCCAGTGGAAATGCAGCCAAAATGTCTCCATGAAAGTCCCTTCTGATTATCTCATGAATGTACAGTATTTTTATAATTACAAGATCTTTCCTTTATTGCAGAAATATTGGGGCTAAATACAGGGTGATGCTTTCAGCTTTAAAAAAATGCTGGATTCATATGTAGAGAGTATGATTTTTCAGAAGCCCTTGTGGGTTTCTTAGCACATTTTCAAATGTGATTTGAAAGAGAGCAGTGGGAAAAAAAAGGTTATATGAACTTTTTAGTGTGAATTATTTATTGAAATCCACGAGTGGGACCAGCAGTTAGCGTAATGGCTATGTCGATGAACTCCCATGTAGTCGACCGTGGTTTGAGTCCTGGACCTGGTGGTTTAAACTCACACCGGGTGTGTGTGCATACGTGCCCAAGATCCCAAGAGGAGAATGCAGGAGAAGGGATTGTGGCTTAGCCATCTCCCTGGGGGGTGATTTCTCGCTTTCTATCTCTGTGTCTCTATCTGTTTTTCTGGCGAGTGCACATGCCCTATAGCAAAAACCTCTAAAAAAATTAAAAAAAAAAAAACCACGAGTAACTTTAATTTTTTTCTTGGTACCCTAAGTTTCCGGCTCAGTTGAAGAACCCCATGAATACTTGCTGTGGTTTTCTGGTTACTAAGACAATCTTTTTGTATAAGAAACAAAGCAAAAGCCCACCATGTCTTAATACGTTGTTTTGTTTGCATAGAGATTATTAATTGTTAAATTTAATATTCAATTTAAGATAAAGAATACACTTAAGGAGTCTGGAAAATATTTTCATTCTTCTAAATGAGAGGCTGATAATAGAAGTAATAAAACATAAACTTTCAATCTAAGGACATAGGACAGTCTTTATATATATATATATATTCTAGACTTGCTCTCTCACCTCCAACATGGTGAGGACTATAGTCAGAAAAAAACATGGCAAGAGAGCAAATGTGAAAATCGGGAGGGAAAAAGCAGTCTGTGCTTAAGGGTCTTTAGGAATCGTACTAATGAAGAAGAGTGAAAGGGCATCTCTAATGGGTGAAGAGAGAGAGAGCAACTTTACATTGCTAGCTAGTATATCTGTTAAAAGTAACTTCTTTTCTTTCTCCAAGAACTGCTAATAAAAAGTGTTCTATGTTGGTGAATAAAAACCATATAAAACAGCAACAGAAATAGAAACAACAACTACTACATAATACAGCTTACAATGTGCCAGGCATTGTGCTGAGATTTCCATGAATAATCTTACTGGTAGCATTCAACTGCATATTGTTAGATAATAGATTGTGCTCCCTAAATCTATTGTCATTATTGACACCCATACATACATAGACATACTATTGATATACCTTGGAGAGTATGTTGAGAAAGACTTCATAATACAAATGGATGCTGGAAAATTTTGAAAATTTTATTAAACTGGTTACTATGAAAAGTCATTATGCATACTTGTACATCTACATAGCTTTTTTTTTTTTTTTTGCTTATCTGTATCTGCTCAGATTAACCAAATACGAGTTGAGACGCTAGGGAGTGGAACAGGTATGTGCATTTAAAATAAGAGAAGAAAAGAATAAAGAAAGTGAGAGGAGGTGTGGGGGAAGACAAGTGAGAGGCAGAGAAAAGTTGAGTGTGACCTGAACAAGAAGTAAATAGTGCAGTTTCCAAATTTGACCACTGTTATTGTGGAATTAAGAATAAATTTATATCCTTTTTCTTGGACACAGCCAGTAGATACCAGAACAGGACCATAAATTCATGGTAGTATCACAAGTACAGATTTATCTGAAAACTAATGCATTATTCTGCCTGTGCTTCCAAACATTAAAAGTAGAAGCCTTTGTACACTGTACAATTACTTTACTTTTTCACCGGATGCTTCCTTCCAGATCAAGAAGGACATTTTATAGCTCTGAGATCCTTGCAGAGTTTAAATTCTGAAATGTAAACCACCCCAGAACTTGTCTTTATTCAATGATAAGAATCTTCAGTGGAAATTGGTCCCTGATTTCATTTCCTGAACTGTAGTGGATGCTTGAAGAGTATTCCTCTTTGTGGCATGAAATCTCTCATTTCTTTCATATACATTCTTTTCTAGAAAGATCACTTTTTTCTGCTTCACTTTTAAATAAAAAAAAAAAAACTTACAAGTCAATGGCATGATGCTCAAATTGAAGTTAAACGCAGCAAAGAAATCACACCTGCAATGTAGCAGTGCTTTGCTGATGTTTCATGTAGGGCACCAAGTAGCAAAGGTACAACTCCATCACGCCTTTGATCTACACTTTAAAAGCACAGGGTACCTTTATAGACTCCAACTTTAATAGCCACAGAAGCAAAACCAAACTAAACAAAAACATCCTCTAGAATTTATCCGTCAGAATATATATGCATTTCTTCCTTTTTATTTAGGCAGTTTTCTCCCTTCTGATTCTTTTGTGCCATTTCAGAAACGTGTCTCTTGGTTTTTTACATCTGACAAGAAAAATCGGCACCTCTGCAAATTAACTAGTGCAAAGGAAAATGAAAGAAACATCTTTTCTGGTATTTGACTCATTGAAAATTCAGCTATTTATCAGGCTCCCTAAGCCCCATGCTCTGCAAAAGAGAAAAGTTCCACTCCGCTATTCCATATACATCACAGTGGTCTGAAATTTTTCCTCAAAACAGAACAGAGACTTAAAGAGTTGAGATGTAACATCACGGATATCTCCCCAGCCTCTGCAGCAGAGACAGAATGTAGACAGTGACTGATGTGGTTTAACTATGTATCATCAAGAGTAAATACACTCAGTCCTCAGAAACATGCAAAATCTTGTTTGTCTCCCCAGTAAAAAGAGAATGTTTTCCGAACATTAAAACATTTCCAGAAAGAAAAAAGAAAAGAATACAAAAGAGATTATACACTATCAGAGAGAGTGAAACACAAAATAGAAAGTGTCAAAAGCTCCTGGGGAAGTTTGCAGCTCAACAGCAAAGGAAGGAGAAAACTGATTTTTGTGTTTTTGTAGTTGTATTCACAGCACAAAGCAAAACTGTTTTAATGTTAAAACACTCCCCCTCAATACCCAAAGAGCCCATGCTTTTCAGCTTGTAAAACTTAGTAAACACGCAGGTCTAGAAGGATTCAGGTGTCTTATTCACACAGCTGATTTACAACGACTGGCTATAATGGAGAAAGTATCATCTTGTAAGCCTAAGGGTATCTCAGAGTGGGGAAAACCAAGAAGGAGTCTTTTATTTCTGCTTTACTTACTCATATGAGGAGGAGGGTAGGACTAAGTAGAGGAAATAATGCAATGAGCCTGCAGAGAGGGAAAAACCGATTTTTCTGTTTTTTTTTTTTTTTTGACTGCTGATTTTTCTTTCATTATTCAAAAAAAAAAAAGATTTTTCTCCAAAATTGTGAATATTTATGGACTTTTCCTCTGGTTAGGAAAACCGGCTTTATTATGGAAAGTGAGAAGTGTCTATAAAAATTACAAACAAAACGAAGTGCATTCTAAATCCCTTACAGTTTCTCTCATTATAAATGTGAACTTTTCTTCGATGGCGGTAGGCAAGAATATATTTAAAACATAGTAATTTAAGAGGTTAATAAATAAATGTCTCCACAAACCATGAATTCCCTGTAGGTGCCTTGGCAGTAGCTTTTTGGGTAGAATTATTGGGAGTGGCCAAGACAGGACAGAGAAGTTGAACTAGGAGCCAATGGGAGGTCATGTGGTGACCACAACTCACTAAAAGTGAACCCCAAGTCAAAAAGAATGGGCCCTACAGAATTGTCGTAATGTTAAGTTATGTGAAACTGAATGACAGACTTTTAGAAAGGTCTCAAAATCCGAGTGTTTGCTTCTTCTTTGCTAAAAATCTTACAAATGCTACTTGGAGGTAGCATAATGCATTTGCCCCATTTGGCTTACTGCACCTTTTCTTAGTGTTGTGATACCAAAACCCTTTAATGCATCTTAGCTGCAGATGTCCTTCTACTTTTGTATCTCAAAGGAACAGCTAAAAACCTGCCAGAGGCATTGCTTGCCCTGCAGGTTTCTTCTCTTATCATCCATTTTAGCTGATGTATTTGTACACCTTATATTTCTGTACCATAGTTCACTTCATCCAGAAGAGATTTTAAGGGGATGCATGTTGTGTCAAGGGAACCAAGGACAAATTGGGCAAAATGAGACTAATTTTATCATGCAGGGGATGTGGCAGCTGCAGGGAAAAAAAAAAAAAGGAGCCACCAGTGAACAGTAAGTTATAAAATCCAAACCATTCTTTTTGGAAACTGTGTTTACACCTTACACTGAGAATGTACTGATGGTGCCCTCTGCCCTTTAATAGTGGTATCGTGACTTCCTGATATGTGACTTTGGCCCTGAAGAATCAAGCCACATAAAACCAGAATGCTCTATACTTAAACAGCACCTATCATCCAACAGACTAAATCCCCCTTACAACCTCTGGTTCATTAACTCTCATAATACCTTCCTGAGGTGACATGTATAAACCCCATGGTTTATAGATGGGGTAACAGAAAAGTCACAGCACAGTTAGCTTACTGACTTGGAATGTTATAATATATCTTTTTGCACAATGGCAATTGATTGTAGAGCTCTGGGCTCCAAGGATATAGACATAACGATTCCCAGGGAAGTTTCCTGTGAACTTGAAATGCCACTGAAATGGCATGTATGCGACTACGGGAGGTGGGGAAGCAATGTTGCTCTGGATCAACAGCATTATACCAGGGGGACCTTTGACCATATGCATTAGGTTGACATTATTGTGCCTTGAAAACATTTTCTCATGCAGACACTGACATTAACACAAGCAGTAGTATGAGCAAAAATTGTCAGAGGAAGAGTCTAGGAGCATGTCAGGTCATGGCATAGGTGTGAAGTCAGGACACAATCCCAGAGGTGGCATCTGGGACAAGTAGAAATTCAGGAAGGGAAGTAGGAATCATTACTTAAATCTCAAGTCCAGGGGTACATGAAGTCAATTAAGAACCAGTGGGAATAGATCTGTATAAAAGAAAGAAAAGAAATAATCATCTGTGGTTTCAGTAAGAATACTGAAAATAATGTGGCTCAAACATTTTTGGTCTCTAATGTCTTCATCATCATTACCACTACCATCATCATTACATTCCTCATCATTAGAGTAAGACATAACTTATTTATTTATTTATTTATTTATTCATTCATTCATTTATTTATTGGTGTGAATGTGTGTGTGTGCGTGTATGTGTGTGTGTGTGTGTACACACATATATATAAAGTTTGACCAGAGAAAGACAGAGAGAGAGAGAAAAACAGAAAGTGAGAAAGCAAGCCACCAGGTCTGGGACTCGAACCACAGTTGGCCATGTGGGAGTCCAGCATCCTAATCACTATACTACTACCTGCTGGACCCAAGACATAATTTCTATGTTTCTCCTCCCTATGATCTAGAGAATATGCTACACATTGTGGACTAAAGTGCAATAATTCTGCTCCTTTTATGTGGTAATAGAACAAAAAGAACACCTGCAGATCACTTAGTAAGCAGCCCACTTCACTGGAAGGTGAAGCAATATTCTCTTAGAACCAGTTCTCATTCTTTTCTAGTTTACGTTCTGCACAGCAGAGCGATAGGGTCTAAACTGGTAGCTGTGGATAGGTTCTTCAGAAAGAATCATGGTCCCACTGCAGCTAAGAAAGCATAAGACTTAGTGAAACAGCCTTGATCCTTAGGAAAAACACGTTCCCTCACATATGTTTCAGTGTGTGTGTGTGTGTGTGTGTGTGTGTGTGTGTGTGTTTTGGGATGTGGAGAAAAGAACAGAAAAAGAAAGATTAAGCTCATCATTAATATACCAGAGATGACAGCACAGAAGTGTCTCTTGAAGATTCCATCTGGTAGAATAAACAGGTCTGTTTCCCATGTTTGTTATCCTGGTGTAGGTTATAGCACTTTACATGTATGAGTTATTTATTCTCACCCAAATTCTGACTCCCAGTAGAGTGAGAAGTCCATGAATATTTAGAGCCAAAACCTGTCTTTGGGCTCAGGGTTTTTCTGGCATGTAGATAACTATAAAATAATTTTATCAAATTCATGAATTTAATGTTACAGTCGGTGTGTGGAACTTTTTCTAAAGAATTGAAGTTGGTGTTTCTATGGGACTGAGGCAGTTTATGCTGTCCCATTTGTGTTGTATTGTATGGTTTGCATTCACCAAGGAGTCATTTGAGAATGATTTAGAAAGGTTATGTCTCCAACATCAGAGGGTAGCCACTAGTGGCATGCTTATCTCCAACCACATATAATTGTCTTACTTGCTTAATGTAAATCAAGAAAATTCACTCTCTCCATGCTTCCAACTGGCTCCAACTGGCTTTTTTTAGTTCCAGCCTGATCCGAATACTATTTTGTTTTCACCATTTATGATTCTTTTTTCTGGTTCTAATCATTTCAACTGGATTTATTCAGTTCTATTTTTTGTTTTATCTGGTTCTGACCAGTTTCAACCAGTTTGTAATAAGTTCTGACTGGTTATGACTGACTTTATATGGTCCTGACCAGTTTTGTGTGGGTCCCACTAGTCCCACTGGTTTACCTATAGATATCCCTAAAAGAGAATAGAAAAAAATTGTGTAATAGAACAGATTAGTTTTTGACTTATCATTGTAAGCTCCTAGGTCAGGAGGGATTCAAATTTGAAATTAATGTGGGCTTGGGGAACATTTATTTTCATATGTCGCTGGAAACAATTTCCTTTTGTAGGAACCAACTTGACAATTTGACAATCTTTTTAAATTAAAAGCACGTCTATATGTTAGGGATTTCTAGTGACGTGGATGATATCCACTCCTCCCTTTTAGAAAAAGAACCCCAATTTTATTCAGGAAACTAATTATGCTCAGCTCCAAAAACTATTTCAGAGTCTTCTTCAGTGAGGGTGTGAGGTTGTGTGACCATGGTTTGGTTAATGAGATGTTAGTAGGAGCATTATATGGGATAACTGGAAAGATTTCAGAAGGCTACTAAAAAAAAAAAAAAAGATTTAACAGATA
>NW_006205663.1:849686-870279 GCF_000334495.1 Tupaia belangeri chinensis
AAAAAAGATTTAACAGATAGAATGTGAACTTTTTTCCTCTTTTTCACATGCCTAGAATGCAGATTCAGTGAATAGAGTTTCAACAGCCATGTTTACCAGAGGTAACTTCAAGGATGGGAACCCCAAGGATTTATACAGAATACCCTTTTTGTACATAATTTGGTCCCCTTACTGTTCCTGATTCATTCTAGTAATGACTCCCTTTGGCATAAACTCACTTGATATTGTCAGAGCACAGTGGCAGGATGACTTTCCTCAAAACAAAACCAGGAAAAAACTGGGGTTTATTCTTCATTTAACCAACATAATCCAGTTTTCTAGTTACTAGGAACATGTTTGACTTCGAGATTCTACTACCCTGCTTTCTAGAAGATAGCTCAACTCCTGCTCCAGATAATACTCCCAGCCCCCAGTCATGTGTATTTGTGGAATGCAGTATCCCATTCTAAGGCTAAGGGAATCTTAGTAACATTCTAGAATAGGCCCAAACTCAGGCTCTGCACCACACTGGAGCAATGTCCTAATGTTTAGAATTCTCACAAGACAGAATGAAATATTCCAACAAATCATATAAATGACATGTATTTAACACAAGCCACCTTGATTACTTTCTATTTCATGTTAAATAGTTATATAACTTATTTGAGATACAAAATAAAGGAAGTATTTTTCCACTTTCAATTTCAATGGGAAGAGGAATGAACTGGGATTTAATACTAAAAATAAATTAATAGCGAACTTTCATTGAAACTCTTTCACTTGCTCAGTTTATTTCATCACTCTCCGAAGACCTTGCTTGCTTCTTGCCTTTCTATGGAAGCCTTATGTGATTTTCTGAAAGGGGAAAAAGGCTGAGTAATAACAAAGGAAAGTACTGGCAGAAATTTCAGATTTACCCTCACCTATTTGGTCTAGTGTGGACCCGGGATTTTCATATGAACAGTATAATTGCCTGCATTTTTGTCACTTTAACTAAAAAATGCTATGTTCACAATGTATTATTTCTTGCATCTAAGAACTTTACCCTAGTCTGTCCTAAACTTCAGAGTTTAGTTTCAAAGACATAACATATTTTAAATAAAAATTAAGATAACTTCTTGGTGATGCAAAATGCAAACAAAACAAAACAAAAACAAAGCCCCAGAGATAAAGCAAACTAAGAAATTTTGCATAAATCAAACCCTGTTTTTATCGCCTGCTTCCCTGTCCCTCATATAGCCCATTCTTTTCTTCAAACTTTGTCTAACATCTTTCCTGAGTGGTTGGACTTCTGCAGATTAGTACTATCTTTCCTTTCTCTTTTTTTTCTTTTTCTTTTTTTTTAAATCCAAATAGGTTACTAATGAGTTTCATTTTTTTTTCTACCTGGCTCTTAATGATCCAATTTAACATAATCAATTTGCTAACATCCCAACAGCAGATCCTAAATATCCAGACTTTTCCTGTCCTCACTGCTATACACATTGCACTTTATTAAGGATCTGAGATACTTCCAAGTGCATTGTAGACTGCAGAGTCTTCAGAATAAAGGAAACCACAAGAGCATGTCTAGCTTCTTGTTACTGAAAAAATATACAAGACCTTGCTGAGGCCTATTTTTTCCTCAATATTCATGTCTAAATCAGCATCAGCCCTAAGATGACACTGTTGGTGAGTTGAAAAGCTCTATGAGTTGCTCTATAGTGAGTAGTACTTTGGAGGAACTTCAGTGTTGCTCTTTATAAATAATCAGAGCTGCTCCATGCTAAGGAGAACAGCAAATTGGAATACACTTTGAACAATCTAAATCTCCAGATTTCACATGTCACATATATTTAGATCTCTGCTTTTTTTTTAAATCCAAATAGGTTACTAATGAGTTTCATTTTTTTTTCTACCTGGCTCTTAATGATCCAATTTAACATAATCAATTTGCTAACATCCCAACAGCAGATCCTAAATATCCAGACTTTTCCTGTCCTCACTGCTATACACATTGCACTTTATTAAGGATCTGAGATACTTCCAAGTGCATTGTAGACTGCAGAGTCTTCAGAATAAAGGAAACCACAAGAGCATGTCTAGCTTCTTGTTACTGAAAAAATATACAAGACCTTGCTGAGGCCTATTTTTTCCTCAATATTCATGTCTAAATCAGCATCAGCCCTAAGATGACACTGTTGGTGAGTTGAAAAGCTCTATGAGTTGCTCTATAGTGAGTAGTACTTTGGAGGAACTTCAGTGTTGCTCTTTATAAATAATCAGAGCTGCTCCATGCTAAGGAGAACAGCAAATTGGAATACACTTTGAACAATCTAAATCTCCAGATTTCACATGTCACATATATTTAGATCTCTGGACTTTATTCCAGACTACTAGAATCATTTTTATTTTACTCAAACTATCTAGTTTACTTTTTTACTTAGTTTTTTAGTTAGTTAGTTGCTGTAAACTGAAGAGACTAAGTCTTTACAAAGTTCTTTTCTGCCACCAGATGATGCATGCTTTCTGGCAACCACAGTAATCGGATGTCAATTCCAATTGAGAGAGGATTCTTCAGGGGAAGAAGATTTCCTAGGCATTCCAGGTATTGCTCTTTAAAGAGGCTGCCAAAAAGTATAGCATGTTCTTTAGTAATGCAGTGGGTATATAGGTCCTTGCACAGCCATATGAGCTTTGAATGTTGGTACTGGGATTGATTTGAGTAAATTTTCTAGGAACACTGATGAGCAAAGTACTCAAGGCCAGATTTGCATTCCTAATGCATTTTATTTGTCCATTCCCTCCCAGGCTCTCCCTAAGCAACAGAAGGAGCAATATTTATGTTTTCGTATGTGTGTGTATATTTGCTAGTATGTGAAATGATTTCTCAGAAGGTTAGCACAAAGATCACAAAAAAAATATTAGTTTTAGGAATATAACAAATCTAAAAACAAACAATAAACTCCTAGATTCCACCTTACTTTAGGGCGCAGAATTTTCACTTTACTTAAAGTGAGATTTGTAAAGCATTCATTTACTTACTTATTCATTCAGTCAATAAATATGTATGTTTCTGATAGGTACTGGGTTTAGATGCCAGAGCCATGGTGCTGAACAAAACTTCTAAGTGCCTGTCCTTGTAAAGTTTACCTTCTACTTGAGGAAAGCGAAAACAAACAAGTAAACAATTAAGTACACAAATAATTACATATTATGCTCTAAGAGAGATAAAGAAGGTGATGAGATAGTGATAGGGCTTGGGGTGGGAGAGAGAGGTTGCTTGCAAACTCAAATGTGAAAAATGAGAGGGAACCAGCTACATAAAAAGTGAAGAAAAGTGCATATCAAATAGACATAACTGCTCTGAGGTGCAAGGAGTTTAATATTTTCAGAGAAAATAAAGAACTCCCATGAATAACATGAATCAAAGTCATGGTCCACATAGTCTCGAATTGCACCTTTGGTAGGTAATACCAAAGGAGAGCATGAGGGTTATCATCCTCAAGTTCATACACACACAGAGTCATCTCTCACTTCTCTCATTCTGAATTTCTCATCCATATGTTCATTTGAATCATCTCAAACCAATTTATGACAACCTTTTTGAGGTCTAATGAATTTTGTTTCCTTTCAATTTATTCCAAATTAACTTCTTTGAGTCCATAGGAAGTCCCTCTTTATTTCCAATATTCCAAGACAGAAGGTATATGTTTACCATCACCATTTCTGCACAGTTTAGACTTTGACTTACTGCAGAAAAATTCACCTTTAATCTTCATTGAGATTAAAGACTTGATTTTTTTTTATATTTGTGCTTATTGATTGTGCCTTCTATCCCCTTAATTACTCCATGACCTATAGGGTCGACCTCTGCAAAAGAAGAATTGATAAAGTGTGACTGATGTTATCTGAGGGATCCCAAAGACCCCCAAATCTTTTTTCTAATAGCTCAACAGACTGAATACAATGTTTACATTGGTGATTTCTTCGGATTAAGTCATCAAAGACTTTTATTTGCTACTTAGGAGCAGTGGTATATTAAATCACTATTAACTCTTTAAATAAAACCATTTCTGAGAGAATGGGACACTGGAGTAAAAATGGGAGTGGGATTAAAGTTAAATTTCTGGAGCAGTCTTTTACTTATTCTGTGAGTCTAAATTATTTTTGCAGGGGTAGAGCAAATTTTGGTTGAGAGTTGAGTCCTTGGTTTACACAGACTTGATTAGAATCCTGGCTCCACCACAGACTTGTTCATAAAACAATTTACCACCTATGGCCCCCATTTATCTTATCTGTAAAATGAGGGAAACAACCATGCTTAACTAATAAGGATATTATTGAGATAATTAAATTAAATAACACAGGCAATATTTTTTGTTCAAATTGGCTTGCAATTCAGTGTTAGTGCTATTTTTTCTGAAACTTTTTCACCATCTGTAAAATGGGAACAATAGTCCCCAAATCACAAGAATGCTGAAAAGATTTATAATGTTCTGTTCATAAAATGAATAGTGTAGTTTGGACAGATACATAGAAACAAGAAAGGATGCAGATAGAAGCAGGAAATAATATGTATAGTAGATGCACTGCTGTATAATCCATATGCCTTTTACAGTTGAAGAACTTATCTCCCAGTTTCCGGGAATTCTGTGATCAGACAGTCTCATATTTAAGCCTTCTTTGGGATTGTCTTGGCTATGCCCAATCTATGTCCCCCAGAGCAATTTATCACCTAGTAGAAAGAGATAGTAAAACCAGGTCCCATTTTCCATTGTGGCAGGACACTGAAGAGCCATTTAAAATTCCTATGAAATCAGCTGAGGACCTCCTTGAAACTGCATCGCAACACCTCTTCTTCTTCCTGATTATGTTCTCTTCCCTTCCCATTGTTGGGTAGAAATCCAAAGAGCACCGTAGAATAAGTGTTCTGCATTATGGTCTCTGTGTAACTCTTGTGCCAGAGAACAGAGTCATGTTACCTATCCCACCAAAACCCCTTCTTTAGATTCCAGTGGTTGCTAATTCATTTTTGATTTGAGATTGGTCATTATGTCATATGTATTTCCAAATATCTCAAATCGATCAGATTTTTAGCATAGATGTATTCTGAACCTATTATTTACTTATTTATTGCCATAAGGCATGTCTGCTTGCAAGAGAGAAAAAGAGAGAGAGAGAGAGAAAGAAAGAGA
This sequence comes from Tupaia belangeri chinensis, assembly GCF_000334495.1. Taxonomy (NCBI): domain Eukaryota; kingdom Metazoa; phylum Chordata; class Mammalia; order Scandentia; family Tupaiidae; genus Tupaia; species Tupaia belangeri. The sequence goes on from NW_006205663.1 coordinate 854,843, forward strand.
AGTGAGAAATCAAGCCCAAGGAGGGATGGCCATACCACTATCTCTTCTCTTCCGTTCGCCTCTAGGGATTTCCGGCACACATGTACATGCGCCCAGAGTGTTTTTCAAGCTGCCAGGTCTGGGACTTGAACTGCTCAGTCAGTCATGTGGTATCTAGCACTTTAACCACAACATCATCTGCTGGCCCCAGAATATAATAATTATCAAAGTAATCTCACTGTAAAATAAAACAGACATAGAGCACACACATGCACAAATGTTATTTAATGAAATATTGAAGAAAACACCCTTATAACCAACGTCCATGTTAAAAAGTAAAATTTTGTAAGCTACCCAGAAGCCCCTCCACGTGCCTCATCTAAAGAACCCTCATTCTCCCCAAATAACCACAAAAGTAAAAAAATTCCTCAAACTTTTTTGCAGTTTTGTCACCACCCAACTATGCATCCCTAGATATCATAATTTAATTACTCCCATTTTTCACCTTGTATGTCTTAAGAGACTTAAAAGTCTCTTTTTCTCTACAAGTTTCTTCTCCATTTTTGAAAATTTCCTTTAAAGTTTACCTGTTGTACTATTTGAGTCATTTTAACATTGACTTTCATAGTCTGAATTTTGCTGGCTGTGTTCTCATTTTACCATCTAGTATATTTCTCTGTCTTAGGTATTTCATGAAAATTGGCAAATGTTTCCAAAGACTTGATAATATGTGAATTCGATCATTTTATCAAGTCAGGGTCATATTGTATTCTTTCCTCAGAAAACATGTAAGGTCTCTCTCTCTTTTTGTTTTTAGGAGCTCTTAATACTCAATGTCTGCATATACTAATTCATTGCATTTGTAATACATTGATAGTCTATCATTCCTCTTTCAATTGTTAGTTGGAATGCTTTCAAAAGGAGACACTTTTGGGGAACCAGCAGTTAGCGCAATGGCTATGTCACTGGACTCCCACATAGTTGACCGTGGTTCACGTCTGGGACCCGGTGTCTTAAAAAAAAAACTCACACCGGGCGTGTGTGCATGCGTGCGTGCGTGCGTGCCCAAGATCCCGAGAGGAGAATGGAGGAGAAGGGATTGTGGTGTGACCATCCCCCCTGGAGGGTGATTTCTCGCTTTCTGTCTGCCTCTCTCTGTCTCTCTCTGTCTGTCAGGCAAGCGCACACGCTCTATAGCGAAAACCTCTCCAAAAAAAAAGGAGACACTTTTGCACATATACTAATTGGTTACATAGGGCTAAAATCTGTATAGGAAAGGTACGATACATTCTTGCCTTCTCCTTTATTTACCAAAAAAAATGTATTGTTTAACTCATCTTATTTAGGTCACTAATTATTATGTATTAATATCATTACAAAATAATGAATTTAAACATAGTTGATAGGTTTCATGCTATTTTAATTACTATTCATATCGAAGCTCAAATTGACCCATCTCTGCCCAGTAGGAGCTTCTTTAATTTTGCTCCTGAGTTCAATTCATATAAAAATTGTATGTAAAGTTATAACTCTATAACTGTTGGGTCATCAGGAAAGTCATGATGGATTTTTTCTCTATGTGTCATGACTTTCCTAATGCCCCAATAGAACTTTAGAGCAAAGGTTTGCATTGTAAGTGGTGGTATGCTAGAAAATTTGTAACAACTGGCTCTCTCGAAAGTAGAAATCCTTATTTGTAACATTTATTGAGTTTTGTGGTAATAATTTTGCATATATTTATATGTATATAATTATTTATGAGCTCATAGCAATGCTTTCAATTCTAGTGCAGTAGTACAGGGTTTTATTTATCCTTTACTGTATTATATCTGTGTCTCCTTCTTCCTATTTGAAGAATCCTGCTTCTAAAAACACAGAGTATGCTAGAATTCAACTATCACATAAATGCTCAATTATTTGATACAATAACAGATAAAAAAGTCCCAGAATAACGTATTAAAACTGTCACCCCAAAATAGTTACTAACTGAAAATTTTATATATGCTCCTTCCCTATCTCCTCTACATTTTTTTACAATTCTGTTATATCTACATTGATTTAACATGTAGCCATTTATACATGCTTTTTCTGTTTTAACCTTCACTTAGTCTCTCTTTCACAGGTTATTATATATTTAATTACCACTGCTATTCCTTATATTGCTGTTTCTCTAGTAGTTTTGGTAGTTTCAAGATTATACACTACATTTCTCAGGAAATTATAGTGGGAAAAATATTTCTTGAGTTTCTGCATGTTGATGACAATTATTGCACATTTTTTTTTTTGGAGGGGTTTTTGCTATAGGGTGCATGCGCTCGCCAGACAGACAGAGAGAGAGACAGAGAGACAGAAAGCGAGAAATCACCCCCCAGGGGGTATGGTTACGCCGCAATCCCTTCTCCTCCATTCTCCTCTCGGGATCTTGGGCACGCACGCACATGCGCCGGGTGTGAGTTTTAAGCCACCAGGTCCGGGACGCAAACCGCATCTGGCTACATGGAAGTCCAGCGACATAGCCATTACGCTAACTGCTGGTTCCCAATTATTGCTCTTTTAAAGTCGATACATCAGGAAGCAAAACTTTGGCTCACATTTTCTTTTTTGGACTACCATAAATATATCATCCCATTTACCTGTGTCTTAAAGCATTGCTTTTAAAGAAAATTCTGACAATCTTAATTTTCACTCTGTTATGTCACATATCCTTTGTTATTTGTATGCTTAAAGGATTTTTTATTTTGCTTAAAGCCTAGCAGTTTTACAAGAGTTATAAGAATAGTGGCATGTAATATGCTCTTTTCCCAATGTCATAGGGTAAGTATAATAAAGGCCTGAAAAGAAGTCATTAAAACACACTGGTTTTGGTCAATTTGCTTGAAAGATTAAAAAGAGGGACCAGCAGTTAGCGTAACGGCTATGTCGCTGGACTCCCACGTAGCTGACCGCAGTTTGCGTCCCAGACCTGGTGGCTTAAAACTCATGCCGGGCACGTGTGTATGCATGCCCAAGATCCCAAGAGGAGAATGGAGGAGAAGGGATTGTGGCGTGGCCATCCCCTCTGGCGGGGGTGATTTCTCACTTTCTATCTCTATGTCTCTCTCTGTCTGTCTGGCGAGCGCACGCACCCTATAGTGAAAAACCTCTTAAAAAAAAAAAAAGAAAGAAAGAAAGAAAGAAAGAAAGGAAAGAAAGAAAGAAAGAAAGAAAGAAAGAAAGAAAGAAAGAAAGAAAGATAGATTAAAAAAAATGTAACTATCTCACCTACAGGTAGAAGACAAAAAATGGTGAAATTCCAGGGATTCCTGCTCTTTTACCTACTCTCTAGCCTATGGACTTTGACTTCCTGATCATGAACATTTATTTTTTTCACCTGTTGTGTGAGAATCCTGATAACTAAATACAAGTGGTTGTGTCCTAGGGGATAACCACAAGAGTTAGCATATTCATTAATTTAATTAGGACCTTGTTTACACTTTTGCTGTCAACCATAATCATTTGTTTATTTGAACTAAAATCACCTGACTTCATTAGAAGCATCAGTAGCTGTCTGTAAATGAAAGTCTGCTTGACTTTCATAATTAAGTGTAAATCTAAGAGGCTTGATTTCTAATAGGACAGGCAATATTTTCACAAGCTGACAATGGAAATCAAGGACAGGGGTCCATGTTAAACTTAGCCTTTATGATAAAGTTAAAGATAGGGAACTAATTAGCATGAATGCTGTTTTCCACTTGCTTTTCAGTCCCACAGTTCATTGTTTAGCTCTTTCTTTTTCAAAACAAAACAGGTTCAAGTGAGTTAGAAACCTTGCAAGCAGGTTTCATAGGGTGTCATTTCACTCAGATAATTGCACAATTTCTCTAGTCCAATTTAGAAAAAAGTATATTTGTTCCCTCCAAATGAAGTTTCTTCTTTAGATCAACTTTCATAATTAACAGAAAAAAGCAAAGTGCGGTAAAATAGAATGAGGTTAGAATTAGAACATTTGAGGTTTGGACTCTGGTCTTATAGACCTACTAACTGAGTGAGCTTGAACAAGTTACTATTTTTCTGTATCTCAGTATCATCTTTTGAAAAGTAGAAAATAATGACATATGAATCTCAAATGAAATGATGGGTGGGAGAATAGTATAAAGGATAGGGTAATACATAATCTCTGTGTGGTGAATAATTTTTTTCTCGGGGACTCATTTATGATGATGTTTCAAAGTGAGCACAAAAATGATAACTTGGTATTGAGTGTGCATTTCACTGGACCCGTTAAAGTATCTTTTGTGTAAACTTATTAATTGGTTAATATTTGAAAACTGATTCTATACATTTAATTGAGATAGATGGGAAGGGAGAATCCTTAAAAGATCATATGCCCACCCCTTAATCCAATGGCAATATCACTTTAGCTTCATTTTGAATAATACTACCTCTGGTGATTTGGCTTTCTAAAAGTGGTGTGTCCATTCTTTTATTTTAGTAATCACAACCTAGTCAATGGAATTGAAAATTTTCATTAATGGGTTGTGATTGTTCAGTTGCCTTAGGCTTATCCTTGTTAACACTAGTTCTTGCTGATATAAACGGGGCCTGGCTGCCAACAAAACTCTGAAGGAAGCCAAGTGTGTCTTTTGCTATTTTCCTACACTCACGACCCCCACCAGCATCTTCTCATTTTGGCATGTTCTTCTTTTTCCTCAGTTGCCTATTTCCTATCCAACTTTTGTTGTCACCTGTATGACAATTTAGTTCATAGCTAATAATTAGAGTGTTAGAAAATAACCATTTTAAAGCACATCTCCTCACAGTGTTACTGGTGTTTTTAAAAGAAGAGTAATGAAAGAGGAGAAACAGCCTAAAGGGATGGAATATAATGGCAACATGATTGGTACTAGCCTGTATTATGTAGGCAATTACATACTCTGCTCATAAGGTTTTCCTTTTTAGATGCAGGAGATTCACAAATTTGAATTGTATCTATCTAGGTGAGAAGGCTATAAAAGAAACAAAACATAAAACTCTGATACTGACTTATTCTCTTATAGCTTTCTTCTTTCTCAAAAATATAGATCATAGGAAAAAAACTGAAATAAATGCAATCTCTAACTTATTAGGTTCTTATTAATCTTGGTTTGACTCTAAGTAGCAATGCACAATGCATTAATAACAGTCAAAAAGTGCTGAAAAGAATGGATCCTGTTGGGTACCAAAATGGTAAGATGGAAGGCCCTTGTTCTTCAAGGAAAAAGGAATCCATTGGTGGTAAACAGCTAGCCACTTGAATATCATTTAGTACATACTCAAAATGAATGTTACCAAAATATGTATTTAGTTCTTTGAGCTCATAACTAGAAACTCAGAAAAAACGCAGTCTTGAGCAAAGTAGGCATCCTTGGACCCTGCCTTATACATTGGGCCCCAGCTCTTGGCCTAATATGAAGCCAGCCACTATATGGATGATTACTGTGGGGCTACTTACACTAATTTTCATAAGACAGACCATTTTATTCCTGACTGTGAGAAACTTTAAAGAGCAAAAAAAGTGTTTCACTGGAAAAGCCCCTGTTCTAATGAAGCTAAGTTTACTTGGAAAAGTGCATGACTATAAAGGACTAGATATGGTAATGAATACAAACTCAATCCCCTTTCTCAATCTCTGCAAAGGATAAAATTCATCTGGTATATTCTCAAATATACAATATTATTCCTTATTTTTTTTTACCTTCACTTAGAACCACTTTTGCCTTTGTGCAGAACACAGCCTGGAATTCTGGGGCTATTTATTCCTTGATGTGATTCTTCTAATGCATTTGCATATATAGAGATTGGGATGTGGAAACAGTCTCCTTTAACTGTATTACATCTGCGTGGCATAGTAGTGCTAAGAATTTAAAATATACTACAATAGATAGTAATAAAATACTACAAATAACAAAAGGAAATCACAATATTGGAAATAAAATGTAAGAGTGCATGTTAATTATTCAAGGAAAATTATCTTAAGCCCTTCATCTAATTTTCATTCGTGGACCTCACGGCTCTTACCCTTGTACTCCTGCTTCAAAATCTAATATTTCTATGCCCTTCTAAAAGAACCTTCTTAAAATGTCCACCATAACAGTTTGACTATCCCTTAAACCACTGCAAAATCCCACTCTTTTTTTTTTTTTGAGAGGTTTTCGCTATAGGGCGCGTGCGCTCGCCAGACAGACAGAGAGAGACATAGAGACAGAAAGGGAGAAATCACCCCCCAGTGGGGATGGTCACGCCGCATTCCCTTCTCCTCCATTCTCCTCTCGGGATCTTGGGCACGCACGCACACACGCCCAGCGTGAGTTTTAAGCCACCGGGTCCGGGACATGAACCACGGTCGACTACGTGGGAGTCCAGCGACATAGCCATTACGCTATCTGCTGGTTCCCAAAATCCCACTCTTTAACTACAGATTTGGGCTTTCTTCAGAATCCATCCCCACCTACCCTTACCATCAAGTGTAGTCCCCAGAAACAATGGCATGGAGCAGTGCATTTTTATAAATCTGGTTATGTTTATTCATGGATGAAGTAGACTAAATATTAAGGTAAGTAATGTGAACTCTTCAGCAGAACAGTCACAGATGGGCCTTGGCCCTTCGAGATCTAGTCACTTGTATATACCTGAATGGGACGTGAACATACTATTTCCTCTGATCTTACATTTTATAACCATCAAAAGTTTAACTATTATTTCCTTCTTTCCTTTCTCAAACACAGTCATACTTTCTAAGGAAAGATTATAATTCTCAGAGGCAACAGCATCTAGGTTCATGTTAAGAAAAAATGACATATACTCTGTCCATAGTACAGAGTGAAAGCATTTTACATCATGATGATTTTATATATATATACACACACACTATAATTTGATATTTATATTGTTATGATGTCAATATGGTGTTCCTTCTCCCTATATTCATTTTATAGCTTCTATTATGTTCATGCATCTAATTCCCAGAAATCTACCGAAAGGAAATGAACTTCATTACCATGTCCATTCCAAACAATAGAACCATCTAACCCTATAGTCTATCTTCTGGCTACTTAAGATCCAGAAAAGCTTTCGGATTATCACCTTTATTTGCCTTATTCCAGATCAAATTCTTAGAGAAGGTTGAAGTGGGGAAGTCACTAAACACTAATTTTGATCACTACATTTCCAGCAGTAGAAGGATTTATGAACTATTGCCACATAGCGGTTCCCCAAGGTCAGAATTTATGGGGTCATTATTCTCTCAGTTACACCTGCTTCTTTATATAAGTGGATTGGCGAGGGAGTCAGTGAGTACACAGGTATCTGTATCATTATATTGGTTATATTTATTGTTCAGCCCTTATTTTATTCTAAAAGGGAAGGTAGTTTAGTGTGATTGGTCACTAAAGCAATATTCCAACTGAGTAAAGAACACAGAGGCTCTCTACTAGTTTTGCAATTTCTTGTGACTCAACTTATTTCAAAATAATAGAAATAAAAGGGAAAATAATTACTGCTGCCAATGTATAGTGTGTTTGTATTTTTTATAAATATGTTAAAAAACTATGCTTCAGGGACCAGCAATTGGTATGTTTAAGGTGCTGGACACTCCCACATGCCGACCACGATTCAAGTCCTGAACCTGGTGGCTTGCTTTCCCACTTTCCCTCTCTCACTTTCTCTGGTCAAATTAAAATAAATAAATAAGTAAAAAATAAATAATTCTTTAAAACACAAAACAAAACCAAAACTATGCTTCAAAGAGAAAAAAAATGCTCAAGGAATGAGTCAACTGGATTACTTAACTCAGAGTGTTTTTTCTCTGTAGACTTTATAATATGGTTAGAGAAGTTACTTTGTCTCAGATATTGTTCTAAACAAATTTATTCACATTATATGTTATATATCTTTCTAGAAATTCTTGTATTATAGAACCCTGAGCTTTGTCATTTGATTATGAATTTTATGGAGAAAGAGATAACACTTCACTCATTTTTGTGTTTGTAGTATAGAGCATGATTCTTGATGAATAGTAGTAGCCCTAACAAATTATTCTTTCTGGGTTAATAAATTTTGTTTGTACTTGTAATGGACATTTTCTACGTTTTGATTATTTAGTATCCATTCATTCTTCCTAGGAGCACTTAAATTTTATTTTGGTCAATTATCTTTTCTCCATTTGAGACAATCTGGTGGGAAAGTAATCAACATTCACTGACATTTCCACCCCTTGCTCAATATATACTAAATGTCTGCACTCTGTGGCAGAAATAGAAAGATTCAAAGGCAGAATAGTAGGGAGAATAAGTATAGGTACCAGAGACTATATGAAGTGGAGGATGGATGGGAGGAGCTCAGGGAAAAGGCATTAAACAGACACAAGAATGCAAAGTTCGTTGTTGGAAACAAGATATATAGTAATATTCTTGATTTTATTATCACACATTGCTTGCATGCTATGAAAAACCATATTGTATGTCATAAATATGTGCAACAATAAGATTTGATAATAAATGTTTTAAAAATTTTATTCATTGTCATTATTATTATTTTAATTTGACCAGAAAGAAAGAGAGAGAGAGAAAGTGAGAAAGCAAGCCACCTGGTCCGGGACTTGAACCATGGTTGGCCATGTGAGAGTCCAGTGAGGTTAACCATCATGCTACCTGCTGGACCCAAGTGTAAATAATAAATTATAAAATAAAACAAAATTGGAAATAAAAAAAGGATGAGCACATACTATGCAATTAGATGCTCTCTCCCCAGAATTTGACTCTAGCTGAAGGACAAATATACGGAAAACATTTGACAGTCCTCCGTTAGAGCAGTGGCTTCTTGACCTGTGGGTAAGGAAGACATCCTATGTTGGGGGAGAAATAGGATAGAATGAATCTGGGTCCATGAATGATCTCACACAGAAATTATTTAAAAATAGGTGTATAGAAAAGTGACTATAGTTTATGATAATATTGTTACTGTAGTCTTGAAAAATATCAGGAAAATGGATGTTATATACTCTCACATATAACAAAGTGCTAACTGTGTAAAGCAATACATGTATTGATCAGCTATACTTGATCATTCCACAATTTATACACACTTCAATTTTTCATGTTGTACATGATAAAATATGCAATTTTGGTGTCAGCAGGTGGCATGGTGTTTAAGGACACTGGACTCCCATAGGGCTGACCACGGTTCAAGTCTGGACTTGGCAGCTTGCTTTCTCACTTTCTCTCTCTCTCTCACTCTGTTCCTCTCTGGTCAAAATAAAATAAATAAATAAATAAATAAAGAATAAATAAAGTTAGATAAAATGATTATTTAAAAATACTCAATTTTATCTGTAAATTTAAACAAATTAAATAATATATGTACAAATTAAAAAGTAGGTGTTGCTATCACATTTTCATTAGAAATGTATAGATTACACAGACTGAGAGTTTGTAAACAAGTAGAACATTAGAATAAGAACAATAATAAGCTTTATCAAACAATCAACACATGGGGAACAGAAATTATCTTCAGGTACATAAGGAAGATTTACGGATTTGAATACATGAAAGCCTTAACAGAATTCTAATAAGTGGCATATACTCCACGGTCACTAACCATGATGTAAATTTGAAGCTAATATTTAAAGATTTTTAAAATTCCAAGTTACTGCTAAATAACTCACAGGTTATATAAAAATTACAATGGAAAAAGATAAACATTAATATCTGAATATCAATGAAAATATTATGTACTATGAAGTTTTCTAGGAAAAACTTCAAAATACAAAATTACAGAATAAATTTTTGCATAATTAAAGTCTTAATAGTTTTTAAAGAATTATTTATTTAATTTTATTTATCTTTTTTTTTTTTTTGGAGACGTTTTTGCTATAGGGCACATGTACTCGCCAGACAGACAGAGACAGAGAGACAGAAAGTGAGAAATCACCCCCCAGGAGGCATGGTCACACTGCAATACCTTCTCCTCCATTCTCCTCTGGGATCTTGGGCACACACACACACGCACCCGGCGTGAGTTTAAGCCGCCGGGTCCGGGACTCAAATTGCGGTCGACTACATGGGAGTCCAGCGACATAGCCATTACGCTAACTGCTGGTCCCTATTTATCATTATTTTTATTGCTTTTTAAAATTTGCTACAGGGCACACACACTCGCCAAAGGGAGAGAGAGACAGACAGATAGACAGACAGGGAAAGTGAGACAACAAGCTGCCCTGTCCAGGATTCAAACTAGGGTCAACCATGTGGGAGTCCATTGGCCCAAATACCATGCCACTTGCTGACCCCAGTATTTTGTTATATTTGCTTCATTTTCTTAGATTAGGGCACACCCATAGTACATTAGTTAAAGGAATGGGCTGTAGATGGCCAATTGTGGTTCAAATTCTAGTTGCAGCCTGAAAAATATGCAAGGAGTATGTATGTCAATGCCCAAGATTCTGACGGGAAGGAGGAATGGAGGATAAAAGATTTTGGTGTGATCATGCCCCATTGGATGTTTTCTCTCTCTCTCTCTCTCTCTCTCTCTTTCTGTCAATCTCTCTATCCCTCTGGTGAGCGCACAGAATACTCTGGCAATAACAAAAAAATAATAATAATAATAAGTAAAGTTTCAGCTTTTCTGTTCTCCAGTAATCCTGTGCACCTCCCTACATTTCTAGAAGCATCTTCTTTCATGATTGTTGCATATAACTGAATGGACTAGCCAGAATTCTCCAGAGAAAAAGAACTAGTAAAGATAGATTATAACTATATCTCTAGACAGCTATATATAGGTAGGAGGAGAGCTAGATAACAAGCTAGATAGCATAAAGGAGAGAGAAAACAGGTAAAAAAAAAAAGAAAAGTGAGAGAGAGACTGAGGAACAAAACAAAATAAAAAATATGATAAGGAATTGGTTCGTGACATTGTGGAGCCCGGCAAGACCCAAGATCTCCAAAACAAGGAGAGGAGTTCGAGACCCGGAAGAACTCGTGATGTGGTTCCAGTTCAAACATCAGCAGTCTCTGGATCCAAGTTGAGTCTGAAGGCAGGAAAAATAAAAAACTGATGTCCTTACCAGAAAGTTATCAGACAGGAAAGATTATCTCTTACTTAAGAGAGTGCCAGCCTTTGTGTTCTATTCAGGCCTTTCTACTGATTGGACAAGGCCCAATGACCTTAGGAAGGGCAATCTGCTTTATTCATTCTACCAAGCTAAATGTCAATCATATCCAAAATACACTCACACTCACAGAAACACCCAGAATAATTGTATACCAAATAGAGTTGATACAAAATATTAATGATCAAATCTACCAATTTTCATTACTTTTATTTAATACATGTATCCATAAACAATACAATGTTGCTTTGTATATTTCTTAAAACTGTCAAGCTAGCCAGATGGTGTGATGCTTGGGGCGACTGGATCCCACACAGCAGGCAGATTGCAAGGTTTGAGTCCCAGATCTGATGGCTTGAAAGGCACACAGGGCACAAGTGCATGCCCAAAATCCTAAGAAAAGAATGGAGAAAAATTTGTGGCATGGCTATCCCTCTTGGAGGGGTGCTTTCTCACTTTCTTTTTCTCGCTCTATGTCTTTTCAGTGTACACACAGGCTCTAGAGCAAACAAAGTAAAGCAAAAACAAAGCAGATAAACCAGTATAAATGGCAAGCATTAGGGGAATGTACTGGGAAGGTTGAGTGACCTAAGTTTTTTTACTCCCACTGCAGAGAGGGAATGTGGATGCTGGCTGTAGCCCAGTGACCAATTAGAACAGTACCATTTTTTAATAGTGGCCCAATGGGACTGCTGCTTGAGTTGAGCAATCAAAGCTGCACAGATTTCAATTCTTTTTTTTTTTTTTTTTTGAGAGATTTTCACTTGTAGGGCGCATGAGCTCGCCAGACAGACAGAGAGAGACATAGAGACAGAAAGCGAGAAATCACCCCCCAGGGGGGATGGTCACGCCGCAATCCCTTCTCCTCCATTCTCCTCTCGGGATCTTGGGCACGCACGCACACGCGCCCAGCGTGACTTTTTAAGCCACCGGGTCCGGGACACGAACCACGGTCGACTACGTGGGAGTCCAGCGACATAGCCATTACACTAACTGCTGGTTCCCAGATTTCAATTCTTCATTCACCTATGCAGACTAAATTGAAGACTAAAACAGGAAGTATTTCTCTGTAAAAGTTCATCACAAAACACATTGAGAGGATTGGCTTATGGAGCATACCTAGATATTTTGGGGATGATTTCAACCAAAATAAAGCCTTCTATTTGGAAAAAACTCTGGATCAAAGTTTGGCTTTTCTGGTGGCAAATGATTGTTCTTAGTCCTACCTACTATGCTTTGAGAACAAAACTATATATATAGTATCACACTGTTTGTATTATTTTGTACATATAATTTCTTCTAAGCAGCAGATAAACTTAAGCACGGACACACACATGATAATCAAGACAGTATGATCTTGCTTAAAGATAGACATATAGATTCATAGAACAGGACAGTGAATTCATATACACTCTGACACAAATACGGTTACTTGATTCTGCAACTTGCTTTTTTATAAAAAAAAGTTTCTTTTGATTACTAACTTGGTTGACATGTTTAGATCAAGTTCGTTCATTTTAACTTGGATAATTCATCAATTCAATTAAAAAGTTTTATTCATGTTTTTTCCAAAAATCTTTACTTTTACACTGTGTATTCCGTACAGGTCACTTGATGTGCAATGCAATTTTATCTAAGATATACACCTGTAAGCAGAATTTTATCTAAGATATACACCTGTAAGATATAACCTGTAAGTTGCATACTTTCAACTTATTTGATGACACCAATGTGTGGAATGGTGGAGGGTAAGAGGGAGGGAATCAAGGTGAGGGAAGAGTAAAATATATAAGAAACACACACACACACACACAAATTTTTAAATAAAGTTATTTCACCAATTTTCACTCCAACCAGAGACTATATGTTAGTCTAAATCTCAACTACCTCCTTAGTATTGTTAGACTTTTCATTTATGAAAGTTTGATGAATGAAACCCAAATTGTTGTTTTAATGTGAATTTCCATGGTGACACTGACAGCAGCCACTTGTCATTCAGGGAAAAGAGCATTTTATTTTCTAAACTCATTTCAAATTTGTAGAGAACCAAGATGGTTTAAAGGTAGGATCTGGGTGTATACAGTGTTTCTTTCATTTACGATGTCCTGTGCAAACTATTCTTGTGGTGGAACCTGGCTGATGGTATACTCACTTTGTTTCCATCTGCGTCCTTATCCGGAATTGAGTCTATGAGCCATACAATAACTTTCAGTTAGATTTATTTTAGGTTTGTTTAAATTACTTAGAGTTTCTAATCTGCTGTTTAAAATGAAAGGCTCCATAGTGAGGTTGAAGGTATATTTACAGCCCCATTGGTGGATGGCCATTTTGGATTCTACTTTTATAACCTGTCTCTTTATGTATTCTGTTCATTTTACCCCCTTTGGATTGTTTGTCTTTTTCTCTTAATTTTTGTTATTTACATATTTTGGATATTAATTTACTCTATATTATGTATCCCACTTTTCTGAATTTGTGGATGGTATTTTAAGTTTGTTAATGTTTATTGTCATACCCATGATATTATTTATTTTAAGTTTTTGCCATAGGGCACTTGAGCTCGTCTGAGAGAGAAAGGAAAAGTAAAGAGAAAGTGAGAAATTTTTCCTCAGGAAATACAGCCATGCTGTAATCTCTTCTCAAGTCACCAGGTCTAGGACTGGAGTCAAGTCAGCCATGTGGGAGTCCACCACCTTCACAAGTGGACATAACTTAATGGTCCAAGATTTTTAAATTTTAATGTAGAAATTTTTAAAGCTTTTTTCTTTTGATTTATGCATTTTTATTTATTTGGACAAATTATTTTTGACCCAGGAAATAAAAGATATTCTTCTAAGATCAACACATCTAGGAATTACAAAGTAAATACATCTGAAAATCCACTCCTTCCTAAAAACTGAGAACAATAGCAGGAAATTTGGTAAAACTGACCTTTTCCAATACTCAGAAAGTTAACAAAAGTCTTACTTCAATCCAAGGAGCATTTATTCAAGAAAAAATTGAATCTTGGTAAGATAGTGAGTTTAGTGGTAAATTGTTCTATTGTTATCCTCTTTCTGCCCAGATCTTTGAAAATCAATAGTCCCATAAGCATGGTGAAAACCTAGATCACCACACTACTGAAATTAGGAAAAAAAAAAAAAAATTTTGAAGTCCCCAAAACCCTGCCCTGAAAAAGGGGAGAGCGAGATAGCAATAGAGGGGTTTGAAGGCACTGAGAAGGCCAGCAGGTGGCATAGTGGTTAATATGCTGGACTCCCAAATGGCTGACTGTTGTCCCAGACCCAGTGGATTGAAACTCTGCTGTGCCCAAAACTGAGAGCAGAATGGAAGAGAAGGGATTGGGATGTGGCTACCGCCCCGCCTTGGGTGATTTCTTGCTTTCTCTCTCTGTGGGTCTCTGGTAAGCACATGTGCTCTATAGCAAAAATCTATTAAAAAAGAAAGAAAAAGAGAGAGAAAGAAAGAAGGAGAAAGAAAGAAAAAAGGAATTAAATAAAGAAAGAAAGAAAGAAAGAGAAAAAAGAAAAAAAAAGAAAGAGAAAGGAAGAAAGAGAAAGGAAGAAAGGAAGAAAAGAAAGAAAGAAGAAAGAAAGAAAAAGAAAAAGAAAAAAAAGCACTGAGAGTGAGAGATTCCTGGGAATCTAAGAGGCCAGACATATACCTAGGGCTCTGCACATGCCCAGAACTTTGCATACACTTGGGAAATACCTGAGAAAGTATAAAGCTATCAATTCTGTACCATTCAGCATCTCTGCACAAGCAGAAAGTGAAAGCTAGAAATATAAACTGTCTTCTTGAACATTAAAGGCATGTCCCAGTGCATGCACTTAAAGAGATATTCTACAAAGCCTAGGGGACTTGTAGGCCTTAGATATTTTTAAAAATCTCTATCAGTCATTTGTTGAACACCAAACTAATCAAATAGAACTTCAGTGTTCTTATATAGTCAGATATAGTTTTTACAGATTAAGATAAAATCACTGTAGAAACAACAAGAATAACAACAACAAAAAGCAATAATGAAAGAACCTGGTGTTCGGGAGGGAAAACTGATCCCAGAGTGCCACAATACATTATTTAAATTGTCAAGCTTTCTTCAATAACTGATGAAACACAAACAGGCTACATTGTATAGCCCATACACAGGGATAAAAGCTGGTAAGGGAAACTGTCCCTGAAGAAATTCAGATTTTTGGATTTACTAAAAATGACTTAAAATTACATATTTTTTTATTCTTTATTGTTTTTCATTCACATAGTAATATATATATATATATATATGGGGTACAGTGTGATTTTTCTACACATGTATACAATCTGTAATAATCAAATC
>NW_006205663.1:870461-871972 GCF_000334495.1 Tupaia belangeri chinensis
AAATATATATATACAAAATATTTACTGGGAGTCATCAGGTGATATGGAGGTTAAGGACACTGGAATCCCACATGGCTGACCATGGTTCAAGTCCCTGACCTGGTGGCTTGCTTTCTCACTTTCTCTATCTGTCCCTCTCTGGTCAAGTTAAAATAAAATAAATGAATAAGCAAATAAAATTAAATAATTTTTTTTAAAAAGAAAAAAATTACTGTGATCAGCATATGGCATAATGGTTAAATCGCTGACTCCCACGTAGTCGACAGCAGTTTAAGTCCCAGAACCGGTAACTTAAACTTACTCATGTGTGTGTTTGCCCAAAATCCAGAGTTAAGAATGGAGGAGAAGGGATTGTGGAGTGGCCATTGCCCAAGTAGTGATTTCTTTCTTTCTGTCTCTCTAATGAGTGAATGTGCCGTATAATAAAAATCTCTCTTGAATAAAAAAGAAAATATTTACCAAACTACATATAATGGGAGTCTAAGAAGGAAAGGAGAGAGATAAATGGGAAGAAAATATAAATGATGGCCAATAAACTCCAAAATTTTATGAAGATTTTGACCTATAGATCCAAGGAGATTAATTCATTCTATATAAAATAGACTCAAAGAGATCTTTATTTAAACAGATAATCAAAATGTATAAATACAAAAACAGAATTTTAGAACCAGTAAGAGAAAAACAAGTTGTATACACCAGATTCTCAGTAATTATGGAAATCAGAGATAGTGCAGTGGCATATTCTGAGTATTAAAATATACTCTGAAAACCGAGAGTTCTATATTCAATAAGACTACCAATCCAAAATGAGAGACAGTGGCCATCCAGTGGCAAAATTGTAGCCTAACTGGATATAAATGGAAAAGGTTTTATATCTGCATCCTGGGACCTCTCTTTGTGTGCCAAGAACACGTATATGTCCATGATTTGGGCTAAGACTGGGGATAGATTGTAACATGAAAATCCTATTGAGAGGTGCTTCTTTCTCTCTCATGTAATAAATAAACTTTAAAAAGTAAAGAGAAGAAGGAATCAAGACATTCTCAGATAAACAAAAACTGAGAAAATCTGTCACTAAACCTATGAATAAATATAATAGAGAGTCCTTCAGGATTATGTGAAAAAACATGAGATGATAAGACAAATGCATATGAAGAAATAAAGAGCAAAGGTAATTGTAAATACATGTGTAATATCAAAGAGTACATAAATGTATTTTTACAACTATTTTATCCTATTTGATTTAAAAGTTAATTGCTTAAATAATAACTCTGTATACATGGACATATAATTTTGATGCATATAATCTGTATGAGAATAACACAAGAAAAGATCAGGGAATAGAACAGATAGAAATCAAGTTGGTATTACTCTAACAAGAAGGTTATAAATTATGATATTATATGTAATCCACAGGAAAGTAACAAGAAAATGACTCAAAAAATAAATGACAGAGAAATTAAAATGGTATTCTCAAGACAATTTATTAAAGAAAAAAGATAACTAAAGAG
>NW_006205663.1:872058-875789 GCF_000334495.1 Tupaia belangeri chinensis
GAGAAAGTAGAAGAACAAAAATTACATAAGAAATAGAGTACACAAAAATATAGCAGATGTAAATTCTATTTAATCAGTAATTACATAAAGTATAGTTTAAATGATACAATTAAAAGTGAGTGTTTGAAATACTAAGTTTAGGGGCCAGAAGGTGGCATGGTGGTTAAGGGCACTGGACTCCCACATGGCCAACCACAGTTCGAGTCCTGGACCTAGAGGCTTGCTCTCTCTCTCTCTCTCTCTGGTCAGATTAAAATAAGTAAATAAATAAAGTTAAATTAAAATTTATAAAAAATGAAAAGAAATACTAAGTTTAAAAATATGATCTATGGGACCAGCAGGTGGCATGGTGGTTAAGGCACTGGACTCCCACATTGCCATTTGCAGTTTTTCTAAATTTGATAGCTTGAAAATTATGCTGGACACATGTGCTTGCATGCTCAACATACCAGGATGGAAATGAAGAAAAGGAATTGCAGTATGGCCATGCCCTATGGGGAGGCTGAGTTCTCATTTTCCCTCACTCTGATTCTGTCTCTCTGGCAAGCACATGCATGCTATGGCAAAAACCTAGGGGAAAAAAAAAGATCCAACTCTGTTGTTAAGAAAGAAAAAGAAAATGTTCCCAAGAAAAATAGTTTAGATTTAAAGACAACAATCAGAGTAAAGCATCAGTGCCATTTGACTGGGTCTTCCATCACTGACCAGGCCTCTGCATGTTCCAGAGTCAGAGAGGAAGGAACCAGGTTGTGTAATCTCTCCCACACACTCCTGCAGAGACTTGCACAGCTCCCAGAGACAGTAAGGCACTGAGACTGTTTAGTTGGCTGGTCAGGCCTACTGTAGGTCCCAGAGCCAGAGAGGAGCAGGCTTTTCAGACACATCCATCACCTGTGACACACGGACTTACCTACTACCTTAATATTAACCTCCTCAAGTCAGCGCTCAGCCACATCAAAATTAGAAAATTTTGGAAACAAGAGGGAAACTCGTGTGGATCTGAAGTATACCAGAGAGAAATGCACAAGCATATGACTCCAGAAACCTACCACAAGTTGGTAGGGAAAATCAAATGAATCACCAGATGCCTAGAACACAAAGTAGAGACCCAAGAAATAAGAGAATATCAGGAAGTATATCCCCGTCAAAAGAAAGCAGAAACTCCTTACCAACCATGAAAAACAAACAAACAAACAAAAAACAGGAATGACAGAAAATAGTTCAAAATATTCATCGTAACAAAGCTCAATGAGATGTAAGACAAAATGGACAACCAACTACAGGAGATTAGAAATTATTCTATGGGGGAAACTGAAAGATTGGAAGATATAGAAGTATGGAGAGAGGTTGCAGATATTGGAGATAGTGAGGGAAGAGGGTGGAAGGTGGGAGAAAGTGAGAGGAAGGGAATCAAGGAGAAAAACAGAGAGGTAAGATATTTAAGGAACACAGAAATGGAGGACTGTCTGTTGATGATAACATGTATGATAATATCTTTAATTGGACTTGTGTACAGTGTATTTATACTGGGAAAATTTATTTTACAAGCTGAAGTGATGTACAATGATTGATTGTATAAAACAAATCTTAGAAAAGGAAAAAAAATCATTCCATGATATGAAGGATAAATTTCAAATAAGAGATAGTCACCCAAGAAAAGAACTAAATGGAACTTCTGGAGATGAAGAATATAATGCAAGAAGTCAAGATATTCCTTTAAAGCATCAAGAGCATGTTGAACCATGCAGAAGAAAGAATCTCTGATCTGGAACACAAAACCTCTGAATAATTACAAACCACAAACAAAAGAATAAAAAAGAAGTCAATAAAAATGATGAAGATATACAGGGAGAGACAGACTGTAACACAGTAATTGTTGGGGATCTCAACACCTCACTGTTGCCTCTGGATGGATAATCTAGACAAAAATAAGCTAAGAGATATGGGATCTAACTGATATAAATAAAATGGACATGACAGACATCTATAGAACTTTCCATCCAACAACTACAAAATATATATTTTTCTCAATCTCACATGGAATATTTTCAAAGATTGACAACATGATAGGGCAAAAACAAGCCTTTACAAATTTAAAGGTCCAAAAACTATTCATATCCAGCATCTTCTCTGACTACAATAGAATTAAACCCGAAATAAAAAGATTCACTTAAACCAAGAGTTTTCATAATGTGTAAGACACAACAAAAGCAGTCATAAAAGGGAAGTTCATAGAAATTAGTGGCCACAAGAAAACAAAACAGAAAGGTGGCAAATAGATGACCTAACAATACGCCTAGAGAACTGGAAAAATAGCAATAACAACAACAAATACAATAGGAAAAGAAATAATAAAGATTTGCGCAGAAATCAATTAAATAGAGAATAAAATGACTACATAGAAAATAAATTAATCCAAAAGCTAGTTATTTGAGAAGATAAACAAAATTGACATATGATTAGCTAGACTAGTTAAGGAGAGGAGAAAAAGGAACCAGGTAAATCGAATCAGCAATGAAATAGGCAACATTGCAACAGACACAACAGAAATAAAAAAGGCAATGAGAAAATAGTACAAGTGACTATACCCCAACAAACAAAAATCTGGAAGACAAAGACAACTTTGTACACACATACAATCTACGAAGATTGAATCAGGAATACATAGGAAGCCTGAATCAGCTAATAACAAGCAATGGTACTGAAGCATTGCCCAGGTACTGGTACATTGCAATGGTACTGAAGAAAAGCCCAGGTCTGGATGATTTAATTTCTGAATTCTATAAATTTTTTAAAGAAACTCTTACCCACATTCTACTGAAACTATTTCTAAAGATCCCAAAGGAGGGAACCATCCCAAACTCACTCTGTGAAGCCTTCATCACTCTGATCTTCAAAACAGACAAGGACATAACAAAAAAAAGAAAGCTATAGGCCAATATCCTTGATGAATACTGATAGAAATATTTTTAAAAGGATACTAGAAAATTAGGGAACCAGCAGTTAGTGTAATGGCTATGTCGCTGGACTCCTACGTAGTAGACCGCGGTTCACGTCCCGGACCCGGTGGCTTAAACTCACGCCGGGTGTGTGTGCATGCGTGCCCAAGATCCCAAGAGGAGAATGGAGGAGAAGGGATTGCGGTGTGACCATCCCCCCTGGGGGGTGATTTCTCACTTCTGTCTCTCTGTCTCTCTCTCCCTGGCTGTCTGGCAAGCGCCCGCGCCCTATAGGGAAAACTTCTCAAAAAAAAAAGATACTAGAAAATTATATCCAATGAAACATTAAAAACATTATACAACATGGCCAGGTAGGCTTTATTCCAGGGACTGAAGATTGCATCAACATACACACAACACAAAATGTAATACATCATATTAATTATATATATACACAAATTATATATCTCAAATATATATATCAATTATATATATCAAATATATGTGTGTGTGTATATATGTATATATATGTATATATATCAGAAGATGCTGCAGGAAAAACATTTCATGAAACAAAACATTCCTTCATGTTTAAGACCCTCAGCAAAATCGACATAGGAGGGATATTTCTCAACACAATAAAAACCATATATGAAAAACCCATAGCTAACATAATACTGAATGGCATAAAGCAAATGGGAGTAAGACAAGGCTACCCACTTCCTCCATTCCTTTTCAACATAATACTAGGAGTCGTAGTCAATGTAATGAGACAAGAGTATAAAATGAAAG
>NW_006205663.1:875814-894690 GCF_000334495.1 Tupaia belangeri chinensis
AATAATATCTACTTGCAGATAACATACCTATATAGGTGAAACCCAAAATTATCCACAAAAATCTATGGCAAGTGATAAATGAGTACAGTAAAGTGGCAGAATACAAAATCAACATTTGAAAATTGACAGCATTTTCTTATACCAACAATGAGCAGACTGAGATAGAACTGAATAAAACAATCCCATTTATACTAGCCAGAAAAAGTGTTATATACCTAGGAATAAACCTAACCAAAGAAGTCAAAGACCTCTGCAAGAAAAACATGAGAAGCTAATAAAATAAATTTAAAATGTTACTGAAGATATTCTGCCCATAATTAGAAAACTTAGTCATAAAATTTGTCTGGAATCATAAAAGATCCCATATCACCAAAGAATTACTGTGCAAAATTAGTGAAGCAGGAGGCTCTCATTCCTGACCCCAAAATATATTACAAAGCTATGATAATCGAACACCATAATACTGGCACAAAAACAGGCATGTAGACCAATGGAACAAAGTAAAGAACCCAGATAAAAACTTCAAATCATACAGTGAAATGATATTTGACAAAGAGCACAAGACTATTCAGTGGGTCAAAAAAATTCTCTTCAACAGATGGTGCTGGAAAAACTGTATATCCACCTGCAGGAAAATGAAACTGGACCCCTATTCCTCACCGTTAATAAAAATCAACTCAAAATGGATTATAGATCTAAAAATAAAACCTAAAAATTAAAAACTGCTGGTGGAAAACACAGGGGAAACTTGGAATCATCAGAGTAGGCAAAGACTTCTAAATAAGACCCTTAAAAGAGGCAATAATCCCAAAAATAGATAAGTGAAATTACATCAGATAAAAATCTTCAGCACAGCAAAAGAGACAATAATTAGTGTGAAGATACAACCCTTGGAACTAGAGAATATATTCGCAAACTATGCCTCAGATAAGGGACTGATAACCAGAATATACAGAGAACTCAAGCAGCTTAATCACAAATAAATTCTAATTAGAAAAACAGACAAGTCTCCAAAGAAGATACATGAATAGTAAAAAAGCATATTAAAAAATGTTCAACATCCCTTATCAAAAGAGAGGTGCAAATCAAAACCACAATGAGATACCACCTTCCCTATTCAGAATGGCTAAGATTAAAAAAAAAATAGTGATAAATGCTAGTGAGACTGCAGTGAAAAGGAAACTTCCCTACCCTGTTGGGGGGCCTAAGGTTTCTCAAAAACCTACAAACAGAACTACCAACAATTCAATTCCTGAGTATCTATCCAGAAGATAGGAGTACACTCAGTTGGATAAACACTTGCTCATTCAAGTTTATTGCAGAATTATTCACAATCCCTAGGTCATGGAATCAACCCAAATGTCCAAGAACAGATGAATGGGTTGAAAAAGGGTGGCACATATACTCTATGGAATACTACTAGGCATAAGAACCAAAGAGAACCTGGCATTTGATAGACTGTGGACAAATATGGAAGATTTACTGCTAACTGAAACAAACCAGACTATGAAAGGGAGGGATTGTATGTCCCCACTTAATTTATGCTGAATGTGTGTACTCTATGGCAGAAATTGAAATACTATAATGTATAACTGCATGGAGAGCAACTGTGGATACTAGAGAGAGTGTGAGGAGAGAGTGGGCAATGAGGGATAGGAGTAAGAAAATCAAGGGCAAAAAAGCAAAATAATTAATGAACACAAAAATGGAAAATCATCTGCTGATGATAATGTGTATGATAATATCTTTGATTAGACTCATTTACACTGTATTCACATTGAGAATATTTATTTTGTATGCTATGGAGACGTATAGTCTTTTCAACAAATGATGCTACAACAAATAAGTATTGGATCTCTGCCTTACCCCATATACAAGTAAGTAAAGCAGAAATTAACAGAAAATAAATTTAATACAAGCAGATATGAAAATCCATACATTTCAGTTTCATGAAGGATAAAACTGAAACTTTGTAAAAGCAATCCATATATGTAGTCTGTAGGAAAAGTGTGGAATTTAACCATCTTCATTTTGTTTGAATACACACACACACACAAACACACACACACACACACACGTGCATGTGTATGCATTACAGAATTTATTTTGGGGGATGTTTTGAATAGTTCAATTATTTGAATCATGACTAATGCTAATTTCTAGATTTCTTATGTGATGTTTAAAAGGTGTGTCATTTACAAGATTCTACTGTTTGTACTTTTCTGAGTTTTTTCAGCTTTTTCCTTTATTCATGTTCCCTGAGATTATATATGTCAATGCTATATACTGTACATAAAATTTCAAGGCTGTCCCTTATTTATTATGAATACATGGGCTCTTTTTCTCTGTTAATTATATGTGGGGTCTTCTATGTGTTCATAAAGATGAAATTAAAGTTTATTTTGTTACATAAAATTTTACATCCGTGAATAATTTTTTTCTTCCTTTTTAATTTTTTTAGAGATTTTTGCTATAGAGCGTGTGCGCTCGCCAGACAGACAGAGAGAGACAGAGAGATAGAAAGCGAGAAATCACCCCCCGGTGGGGATGGCCATGCTGCAATCCCTTCTCCTCCATTCTCCTCTCAGGAACTTGGGCATGCATGCACATGTGCCCTGCATGAGTTTTAAGCCACTGGGTCCAGGCCACAAACCGCGGTGACTATGTGAGAGTCAAGTCACATAGTCATTACGCTAACTGCTGGTCCCGTAATTTTTTCATTATATACTTTTTCCATCAATATTTTGAAGTCTCTTCATTTTTTTTCCTTTAATACTACTACTATATTTAGAAAGTATTATGACCTGTAGTCACTTTAATTGCATTTTCTTGATATAGCTTCATCTGTTCTTTGAATCTTGGTTTTGTATGACATATTTTGTAGTTGTATCTTATAAAGATGTATAATTGAATTCTGTGTTTTATTAAACTAGACATTTCTGTCTTTGACAAGGCCAGTTCAATCCATTTATATTTACTTAGGAATTTTCCTGTTGGAGCTTTACTTCTGTCATCGTGTTTAATACATTATGGTTTTTGCCTTTGTTTTCTATTTTTTGATATATGAACTGTGGCTTTTTATCATTCTTTAAACATATCATTTATAATTTGACAGTATACATACTGATTTAGAATTATGAATACATATTCTTTATCTCAAATTAAAGGGTGTTGTAATGTATATGAAAACAGTATGTTTATGCAGCTGTTCCCCAACAATTTTGTCTTTTTGTTGTTGTTGTTGTTCATTCAGGAGTATAACTTAGAAGTTTGAACAATATTAAGTTATTAAATTTATATTCTTTGTTTTTAATCAAGAACTATTTTTTTGACATTTGCTTTGTCTTGCTACAACTGTTAATTTGATTTCAGACACAACTGTCTATTTAATAGGTTTCAATGTTCACTGCCATGATTTGCTCTTTCTTTATGTCATTATTTAATTATTTCTATAGGAACAGTTGTAATATATTTTTGAATTTTTTTTCTGAATTATTATGTTTAAAAAACAAACTTTATTGAGATACAATCCACATGATATACCAATTTATGGTATTTTCTAAGACCTTGAATATCTGAAAATATCTGTTATTTCTTTTTTAACTGAAATTTTTATTTTGAGATTTTTTAAATTCACATGTTAAAATAATAAAGAGTGATCCCATACATCTTTTGCCCAATTTCACCCATTAATAACATATTATAAAATGCAAGTACAATGACACAACCAGGATATTGACATTCATGCAATTTACTGATATTGTTCATATTTACAGTGTCACTTGTGTTTGTGTGTATAGTTGTGATGGGGGAGTTAGGTAGATGTTTAGTTTAGTATAATTTCAAGATGTGTGTAAACTAATTTATTTGCTACCAAAGTCAGTCTCCAGAGAGTTCCATCACAAGATTCCTCATTTTGCCTCTGTATGACCACATGTACCTCCTTCTCGAGTTAACCTATTTTCTTCCTTAATTTATAGACATCACTAATCTGATCATATATAAAACAGTGCCTTTTCAAAAATTTTATAGGACTAGGATAATATATTACATATCTTAATCAATAATATATGATAATCCTATTGGATTTGATTTTTTTAACTCAGAGTAAGTTTTATAGGTTCATCCAAGTTGCTATATGTATTAGTAGTCCATAACTTATTATTAAATAATATTCTATGATACACATACATCTTATTTCATAATTTACTTGTTGAGGGATAGCTGGTCATTTTCAGTTCTTTTATTTTTTTCTCTTTTAACTTTATTTATTATATTTTATTTGCTATAGGGCATGTGTATTCACCAAAGCAAGAGACAGAGACAGGAAGAGAGAGAGAGAAATTGCAAAAGCAAGCTTCCAGGCCTCAAACTAGAACTGCAGTTGGCCATGTGGGAGTCCAGCACTCCAACCACCATGCCATCTCCTGGCCCTCTAATTATTTTCTTTTTATGGTTAACGTCACTCTGACATTTATGTACAAATTTTTTGTGTGAACAAAGTTTTCATTTATATGGAATAAATGCACAGAAGTATAATTATGGGTTGATATGATAAATTAATGTTTAGTATTATAAGATAATGCTAAACTGTATTCTAGAGTGGTAATATCAATTCACATTCCAATAAGCAGTGAGAGTGACCCAGTTTTTTTGACTCCTGGCCAGCATTTGGAGTTCTCATTATTTTTCTATTTCAGTCATTCTGATACTTATGTACTGATATCTCATTGTGATATTAATTTGCTTTAAATGTAATGATTAATTTTGTGTCAGCTAGGCTGAGCCATAGTACCCAGATATTTGGCCAAATATTATTTTAGATCAGTTTAATTGATAGTACAGTAGCAGCATAACTGGACCCACATGGGAAAGGTACTGAGTTCACATCCAAAGGCCTTCCTGAGCATACTAAGTGTGCACCTGTGTGCCCATGATCTAGGTCAACTGATACTGTGAGTAGATTGTAATGTGAAAACCCTGTTGAAGGTGACTCTCTCTCTTTCTCTCTCCTCTTTCTCTCTCTGTGTAATGGAAATAAATTTAAAAACTTTAAAACATCATTCCAGATGCTTTGTGAGAGTGTTTTGTTTTGTTTTGAAGTGATTAATATTTAAATCAGTTGATTTTGAGTAAAGCAGATTTATTTCAACAGTGGTGATAGGCCTTATCTAATCAATTGAAGACCTAATAGAATGAAGACTAACTTTCCACAAACAAGAAGAAATTCTGTCAGTAGAAGACTTAAAATTAAAATGCTAACATATGACAACTGGTAGTTACTGTTGTCTACTTTTTTCCCTGTTCATGGGCTTTCTTTCCTGTTCCTTTGCATGTCTTGCAATTTTTTTGTTAAAAAGTAAATATTTTATATAATAAACTGTAGCAAACCTGGAAAAAAATTAAATTGCTGGCCAGCTGTGGTGGCAAAGTAGTGACAGTTCGTAATGTTTGATTTGAGTAAAAAGACCTCCTTGTACATGCCAGACATATATATGTATGTGCATGATCTTGGTTGATGAAAGTCAGGAGTAGATCATGGTGTGAATACCCTATTGAGGATGACTCTCTTTCTCTTAGTCTCTCTCTATAACAAGAAATAAATTAACTAAAAAAAATAATAAAATGAACTGCAGACCAGCTCATGGTGTTGTGGATAAGGCAACAGGATCCCACATGGCTGACCATGCAATTTGAGCTGCAGACCCAGAAGTTTGAAAAACATGGTGGGCATGTGAGTGTGTGCATACCCAAAATCCTGACAGGAGGGAAAAATGAAGGAGAAGAAATTATAGAGGGACCATTCCCCATGACTGGGAGTGGGGGTTATTTCTCACTTTCCCCCCTCTCTGGGTCTCATTAAAAAAAAAAAAAAAAGAAAATTGAGCTACAGTATTGCCTGTCCCAAGTATCCAATCTGAGGGCTCACTTGGCCATTTTGAACTTCCCAACATCTGTAATCATGAGCCAATTTCTTATTATTTCTATCTCTCTCCCATACACACACACATAGATACACACATGTGCTCAGAAACACACACACACGCACGCATGCACACACACACACACACATCCCTTAGCAGTTCTGTTTCTCTGAAGAACCATAATACAAGTAATGATGTTGAACATCTTTTCATGTGCTTATTTGCCATCTGTACATCCTCTTTGGTGAAATAACTTTCTGTGTCTTATGCCTAATACCAAATTGGATTTTTTATTACTGACTTCGGAGAGTTATTTATATATTCTATATATTAGTCCGTTGTTGGATTGCAGTGTGCAAATATTTTCTCCCAATCCATGGCTTATATTTTTAACCATTTTACAATTTCTTTACAGAGCAAAAGCTGTTCACTTTGGTTAGATCAAATTCATGAATTTTTTCCTTCTCTGAATTATGCTTACTGTGAAATCCAAAAACTTTTTTATAGTCATAGATATGAAAATTATTTTCTATGTTTTCTTTCTAAAAGTTTTATATTTTACATTTATGTTTGGTGTTCATTTGAATAATTTTTGTTGGATATGAGATTTAGGTAATGGTTTAATTTTTGCCTATGAATTTACAATTGATCCAGTACTATTTATTGAAAAAGCTATCTTACCTTCATTGAATTGCTTTTGCACTTTTGTCAAAAATCTATTGAGGATACAGTCATGCGTCACTTAATTACAGGTATACAGTCTGAGAAATGTATTTTTAGGCAATTTCCTTGTTGTGCAAAAATTATAGAGTTTATTTACACAAACCTAGATGATATATACTTACTCTACATAGTAAAGCTGATTGCTTCTAGACTGCAAACCTGAACAACATGCTACTATATTGAATATTGTAGGAAATTATAACACAATGATAAGCATTTGTGTATCTAAACATACCTAAATACTATAGGTAATGATAACACATTGGTAAATGTTTGAATATCTAAACACCGAGAAGACACAGTAAAAATACAGTATAATTTTTTTTTTTAAATGGCAGATCTGTATAGGATACTTACCATGATAGGAGATGGTGGGACTGATTCTTCTGAATGAGTTAGTGAGTGAGTGATGAGTGAATGTAAAGTCTTAGGACATTGCTGTATGCACATGTACCTCCTTCTCGAGTTAACCTATTTTCTTCCTTAATTTATAGACATCACTAATCTGATCATATATAAAACAGTGCCTTTTCAAAAATTTTATAGGACTAGGATAATATATTACATATCTTAATCAATAATATATGATAATCCTATTGGATTTGATTTTTTTAACTCAGAGTAAGTTTTAGAGATTCATCCAAGTTGCTATATGTATTAGTAGTCCATAACTTATTATTAAATAATATTCTATGATACACATACATCTTATTTCATAATTTACTTGTTGAGGGATAGCTGGTCATTTTCAGTTCTTTTATTTTTTTCTCTTTTAACTTTATTTATTATATTTTATTTGCTATAGGGCATGTGTATTCACCAAAGCAAGAGACAGAGACAGGAAGAGAGAGAGAGAAATTGCAAAAGCAAGCTTCCAGGCCTCAAACTAGAACTGCAGTTGGCCATGTGGGAGTCCAGCACTCCAACCACCATGCCATCTCCTGGCCCTCTAATTATTTTCTTTTTATGGTTAACGTCACTCTGACATTTATGTACAAATTTTTTGTGTGAACAAAGTTTTCATTTATATGGAATAAATGCACAGAAGTATAATTATGGGTTGATATGATAAATTAATGTTTAGTATTATAAGATAATGCTAAACTGTATTCTAGAGTGGTAATATCAATTCACATTCCAATAAGCAGTGAGAGTGACCCAGTTTTTTTGACTCCTGGCCAGCATTTGGAGTTCTCATTATTTTTCTATTTCAGTCATTCTGATACTTATGTACTGATATCTCATTGTGATATTAATTTGCTTTAAATGTAATGATTAATTTTGTGTCAGCTAGGCTGAGCCATAGTACCCAGATATTTGGCCAAATATTATTTTAGATCAGTTTAATTGATAGTACAGTAGCAGCATAACTGGACCCACATGGGAAAGGTACTGAGTTCACATCCAAAGGCCTTCCTGAGCATACTAAGTGTGCACCTGTGTGCCCATGATCTAGGTCAACTGATACTGTGAGTAGATTGTAATGTGAAAACCCTGTTGAAGGTGACTCTCTCTCTTTCTCTCTCCTCTTTCTCTCTCTGTGTAATGGAAATAAATTTAAAAACTTTAAAACATCATTCCAGATGCTTTGTGAGAGTGTTTTGTTTTGTTTTGAAGTGATTAATATTTAAATCAGTTGATTTTGAGTAAAGCAGATTTATTTCAACAGTGGTGATAGGCCTTATCTAATCAATTGAAGACCTAATAGAATGAAGACTAACTTTCCACAAACAAGAAGAAATTCTGTCAGTAGAAGACTTAAAATTAAAATGCTAACATATGACAACTGGTAGTTACTGTTGTCTACTTTTTTCCCTGTTCATGGGCTTTCTTTCCTGTTCCTTTGCATGTCTTGCAATTTTTTTGTTAAAAAGTAAATATTTTATATAATAAACTGTAGCAAACCTGGAAAAAAATTAAATTGCTGGCCAGCTGTGGTGGCAAAGTAGTGACAGTTCGTAATGTTTGATTTGAGTAAAAAGACCTCCTTGTACATGCCAGACATATATATGTATGTGCATGATCTTGGTTGATGAAAGTCAGGAGTAGATCATGGTGTGAATACCCTATTGAGGATGACTCTCTTTCTCTTAGTCTCTCTCTATAACAAGAAATAAATTAACTAAAAAAAATAATAAAATGAACTGCAGACCAGCTCATGGTGTTGTGGATAAGGCAACAGGATCCCACATGGCTGACCATGCAATTTGAGCTGCAGACCCAGAAGTTTGAAAAACATGGTGGGCATGTGAGTGTGTGCATACCCAAAATCCTGACAGGAGGGAAAAATGAAGGAGAAGAAATTATAGAGGGACCATTCCCCATGACTGGGAGTGGGGGTTATTTCTCACTTTCCCTCTCTCTGTGTCTCATTAAAAAAAAAAAAAAAAAGAAAATTGAGCTACAGTATTGCCTGTCCCAAGTATCCAATCTGAGGGCTCACTTGGCCATTTTGAACTTCCCAACTTCTGTAATCATGAGCCAATTTCTTATTATTTCTATCTCTCTCCCATACACACACACATAGATACACACATGTGCTCAGAAACACACACACACGCACGCATGCACACACACACACACACATCCCTTAGCAGTTCTGTTTCTCTGAAGAACCATAATACAAGTAATGATGTTGAACATCTTTTCATGTGCTTATTTGCCATCTGTACATCCTCTTTGGTGAAATAACTTTCTGTGTCTTATGCCTAATACCAAATTGGATTTTTTATTACTGACTTCGGAGAGTTATTTATATATTCTATATATTAGTCCGTTGTTGGATTGCAGTGTGCAAATATTTTCTCCCAATCCATGGCTTATATTTTTAACCATTTTACAATTTCTTTACAGAGCAAAAGCTGTTCACTTTGGTTAGATCAAATTCATGAATTTTTTCCTTCTCTGAATTATGCTTACTGTGAAATCCAAAAACTTTTTTATAGTCATAGATATGAAAATTATTTTCTATGTTTTCTTTCTAAAAGTTTTATATTTTACATTTATGTTTGGTGCTCATTTGAATAATTTTTGTTGGATTTCAGATTTAGGTAATGGTTTAATTTTTGCCTATGAATTTACAATTGATCCAGTACTATTTATTGAAAAAGCTATCTTATCTCCATTGAATTGCTTTTGCACTTTTGTCAAAAATCTATTGAGGATAAAGTCATGCGTCACTTAATCACAGGTATACAGTCTGAGAAATGTATTTTTAGGCAATTTCCTTGTTGTGCAAAAATTATAGAGTTTATTTACACAAAAATAGATGATATATACTTACTCTACATAGTAAAGCTGATTGCTTCTAGACTGCAAACCTGAACAACATGCTACTATATTGAATATTGTAGGAAATTATAACACAATGATAAGCATTTGTGTATCTAAACATACCTAAATACTATAGGTAATGATAACACATTGGTAAATGTTTGAATATCTAAACACCGAGAAGACACAGTAAAAATACAGTATAATTTTTTTTTTTAAATGGCAGATCTGTATAGGATACTTACCATGATAGGAGATGGTGGGACTGATTCTTCTGAATGAGTTAGTGAGTGAGTGATGAGTGAATGTAAAGTCTTAGGACATTGCTGTATGCTACTGAGGACTTGAAAAACACAGTGCTTTTAGGTGACATTATTTTTTAAAAAATCCTACAATAACTTAACCTTAGCTTATTGTTTCTTCATATATATGTATGTGTATATATATATATATACATATATATTTAACTTTTTGACTTTTTTGTAATAACATTATCAATAAAAATTAGCAATAACACTGCAAAGCCAAGATGGTAAAGTTGCAGTCAAGAGATTCCAACCTGTAAGAGATACTATGTTGGTTGAGTCCAACACAACCATATGAATGGGTCTCTCCAAGGCATTGGGTTCACAATCCCTACCCCAGGGGCCAGCAGTTAGTGTAATGGCTATGTTGCTGGACTCCCATATAGTCAACCGCGGTTCGATTCCCGGACCCAGTGGCTTAAAACTCACGCCGGGCACATATACGAGAGTGCCCAGGATCTGGAGAGGAGAATGGAGGAGAAAGGATTATGGTGTGGCCATGATCCCTGGGGAGTGATTTCTTACTTTCTGTCTCTCTGTCTCTCTCTGTCTGACGAGTGCGTGTGCCCTATAGCAAAAACCTCTAAAAAAAAAAAATCCCTACATCCCTACCCCAGTGTGACCATAAGGCAGGACATGTAGTCAAAGAAAATTGTTTTACCCCATTGAGTTTTTGGACTTAGTTGGGAGTCATTTTCCCTTTCTTTTCTCCTTTTGTGTCCTCTTGGAAAAATGTCTATTCTAGTCCTGTCCAATCATTGCATTTTGGAAATATATAATATTTTGGTTTTATAGACCCACAGCTACAGGGGAATTTGCCTCAGGATAAAATGAGCCTTGAATTTCACCATACCTGATTTTTAAAATTATTTTTATGCATCCTATCACTGTATATCATTAGACCATGCAAAATATTTTCTCAGCATGAATACACTGTATATTAGTCCAATTAATGATATTATCATACACATTATTAACAGATAATTTTCCATTTTTGTGGTCCTTAAGTGTTGAACTTCTTTCTACTTCCGCTTAATTCCCTTCCTTTCACATTCCCCCATTCCCCACCCTCCTCCCACACTATCTCTAGTGTATACAATTGTTCTTCATGCTTTTATATAATCCAGTCTTTCAATTTCTGCCATAGAGTGTGGACATTCAGTATATATTAAGGGGGAACATACAACGTCTCTCTTTCATGTTCTGGCTTGCTTTGCTAAGCAGTAAATCTTTTATGTTAATCCACTATCTATCAAATAGCAGGGTCATGTTTTTTAGGGCTGAATAGTATTCTATAGTGTATATTTGTCACATTTTAAAAATCCATTTATCTGTTCATGGACATTTGGGTTAGTACCATGTCTTAGCAATTGTCTATAATGCTGCAATAAAAATGGATGTACAAGTACTTTTCTCAATGAGTGTATGCCTGTCCTTTAGGTAGATACCAGGAGGGGAATTGCCTGAACATATGGTACTTCTATTGGGAGGACTTTGAGGAATTTCCTTATTCTCTGTAGTGGCTGTATCAATTTATATTCCCACCGACAGTGTAGGAGAGTTCCCTTATCACCACAGCCTCACCAGCACTTATCTTTTTTTCTTTTTTTTCTAATCTTAGCCATTCTGATTGGGGTTAGGTGGTATCTCATTGTGATTGTGATTTGCAGCTCCCTTATGATAAAGTGTGTTGAGGATTTTTTTTCACATGCTTTCTAGCGGTTCCTAAGTCTTCCTTGGAGAGTTGTCTGTTCAGATCATTTATTTGCCCATCTTTTAACTGGGTCGATCATTTTTTGGGGGAGGAGATAGGTATGCTGCTTGATTTCCCTGTGTATTCTGGTTATCTGTCCTGTATCTGAGACATAGTTTGCAAATATATTCTCCCATTAGAAGGTTGTCAATTCTCTCTAATCATTGTTTCTTTTGTTTTATTGCAGAAGCTTTTTAACCTGAGCTAGTCCCACTTGTCTACTTTTGGGATTATTGATTGTGATTTAGTGGTCTTTTTTAAAAAATCTTTGCCTACTCCAATGTCTCCAAGAGTATCCCCTGCGTTATCCACCAGTAATTTTATAATTTTTGTTCTTAAGTTTAGATCTTTGATCCATTTTTATTTTATTTTTATTAATGGTGATATATAGGGATCCAGTTTCATTCTTCTGCATGTGGATACTCACTTTTTCTAGCGCCATTTACTGAATAGATTTTCTTCCTCTCCCCTTGATTGTCTGCTGTCCTTCATCAAAATTATTTGGCTCTGTGTTTTGGAAGTTATTTCTGGGGTCTCTATTCTTTTCCACTGATCTGCATGCATGTTTTTGTGCCAGTATGAAGCTACTCTGATTATTACAGTTCTATAATATAGTTTGGGTCTGGGAGTGAGATGCCTCCTACTCCACTCTGCTTGTACAACATCACTTCGGGGATACAGAGTATTTTACAATTCCAGACAAATTCTATGATCTTTTTTTCTAAATCAATGCAGAAAAAGCATTTGATAAAATACTACATCCTTCATTATTAAGACTCACAGCAAATTTGGCATAGAAGGCACATTTCTTACCATATCTGATTTAGATGACACTCTAGACTTTGAGTTTTTAAGTTGATGTTGGAACAAGACTTTTGTAGCTACTGTGATGAAGTTTGTGGCTATTATGATAAAATTATAGAATTTTGTATGTGAGACATACATGAGTTTTGGTGATCCATGGGAACAATTCAATAATGACTTCACAATGGTTTGAGTATTTGTCCCCTCCCAAATTCACATTAAGATTCAATTTCCATTGTAATACTATTGAGAGGTGGGATCTTTAAGAGATGATTAGACCTTGAGGCTTTACCTTCATGTTGGGATTAAGTCCGTTACAAAAGGGCAAGTTTGGGGAACGAGCAGTTGGTGTAATGGCTATGTCGTTGGACTCCCACGTAGTCGACCGCGGTTTGCATCCCGGACCTGGTGGCTTAAAAAACTCACGCCGGGCGTGTGTGCGTGCGTGCCCAAGATCCCGAGAGGAGAATGGAGGAGAAGGGATTGCGGCATGACCATCCCCCCTGGGGGGTGATTTCTCGCTTTCTGTCTCTATGTCTCTCTCTGTCTGTCTGGAGAGCGCACACACCCTATAGCGAAAAAAAGCTCTCCAAAAAAAGAAAAAAAAAGGACAAGTTTGTTCCTCTGTTGTTCACTTGCATTTTCTTTGCTCTTTCACTCTTCTGTCACACGTCCATTCACAGATGCTGATACCTTGATCTTGGATTCCCAGCCTCCAGAATGGTGAGGTAATAAATGTCTGCTTATTATACATTACTCAGTTTCAGATGTTCTGTTATAGTGGCACAAAATGGAATAAGATATATACCCACTAACTTTTCTTTTCTTTACATGATATTAAATGTTCATTAGGTTTACTTCAAACTCATTTACATTATTGTATTTGAGGTGAATTTCCTATAAGAAATTTTAAAAATATATGCACTCATCTAATTTCTGTCTCATAACTGGTATAATTAAACCATTTATATTTAAGATGATTATTGCTATCTTAGAGCTTACAGCTGCCATTTTATTGCTAGATTTTTTGCTTGTTTGACTTTTTTCTTTTCTGTTTTTAAGAGAGAAGTTTTTGCTATAGGGCATGTGTGCTCACCAGAGAGACAGAAACAGACACAGAGACAGAAAGTGAGAAGTCACCCCCTCGGGAGAATGGCCATGTCGTTATTCCCTCTCCATTCTCCTCTCAGGATCTCACTTTTTACCCTTTTTTTTTTTTAAGAGGTTTTTGCTATAGGGTGCATGCGCTTGCCAGACAGACAGAGAGAGACAGAGAAAAAGAAAGCGAGAAATCACCCCCCGGGGGGATGGCCCTGCCGTAATTCCTTCTCCTCCATTCTCCTCTCGGGATCTTGGGCATGCATGCACACGCGCCCCGCGTGAGTTTTAAGCCACAGGGTGCGAGACGCGAACTGCGGTCAACTACGTGGGAGTCCAGCGACATAGCCATTACGCTAACTGCTGGTCCCAGGATCCCACTTTTTAAATTACATTTTCTTAAGTATTTAATTAGACTGAACACTTTATCAGATGATGTTATAATTTCTGCTTAATCATTAAGTGTTACTTAAGAAAATTGTGAGCATAGTTTGCATAGTTTATTATATTTACCCCTAGTTTTACTTAGTCCAACTTTCTTTTCTCTTTGCATAAGTCACAAGCTTTCTTCTGTTATAATGCCATTTTTTTTATTTTAGATCATTTCTTTCAGTCATTCTTTAAGGATAAGTTTGTTGGGATCAAATTCTCTCAAGTATTCCTTCATCTACAAGTGTCTTTACTTCAAAATTTTCTTTTCTTAAAGATATGTTTTCTTTTCTTAAAGATGTTTTTGCTGGAGGCCAGCAAATGGGTAGCAATTATGTCACTGGACTCCCACAGGGCCGACCACAGTTTGAGCCTTAGGACACAGTGCTTCAAAAATCATGCCAGGTGTATGTGTGTGCATACCCCAAATCCTAAGAGGATAATGGCTAAGAAGGGATTGTGGTATGGCCATCTCTTGGAGGATGATTTCTCACTTTTCCTCTCACTGTCTCTGTTTCTCTCTCTTCCTGGAAAGCACATGCACCCTAAGGCATAGACCTCTAAAAGAAAAAGATAATTTGCTGGATATAGAATTCAAGTTGACAGTTCTTTTCTTCCATTCTAAACATATTTAAATACCATATTT
Source organism: Tupaia belangeri chinensis (assembly GCF_000334495.1). Taxonomy (NCBI): domain Eukaryota; kingdom Metazoa; phylum Chordata; class Mammalia; order Scandentia; family Tupaiidae; genus Tupaia; species Tupaia belangeri. The sequence continues at coordinate 890,770 of NW_006205663.1, forward strand.
GAAAAAATAGTGTGTCATTTCCTCCTGGTCTTCATAGTTTCTAGGGAAAAATTCATTACTGTTTAAATTAGTATTTCCTTATAAGTAATGTTATTTCTCTCTGGTTACTCTTAAGTTTTTCTTTTACTTTAGAAAAATTCAAATAAGATGTATTTTGGCAGGGTTTGCCAAATTTGAGACTTTTTCTTTCTTTTTTTTTTTTTTTTCAGAAAGAAAGTTTTGTTGTCTTTCATGTGTGCTCAATAGAGAGATAGAAAAAGAGAAATCATCTCTTCCCCCGCAGAGGATGACCACACCACAATCTGTTCTTCTCCATTATGGGCACGTATGCACACACACCTGGTGTGAATTTCAAGCTTCTGGGTCTGGGACTCAAACTGCTGTTCGCCACATGGGAGTCCAACACCTTAACCATTTGGCACTTCTATATCCCGGGACCTTTTCTATCATGATAGTCTTCCCTTAAGTCTGGTTTCACTTTTTGTAACTTCAGTTACCCATGGTCAATTATGGTCTGAAAAAAAGTGAGTACAGTATAGTACGATAAAATATTTTGAGAGAGAAACAGACACCACATTCATAAAACTTTTATTATAGTATATTATCATAACTATTCTATTAGTACTTAATATTGTTAACTTCTTACTGTGTCTAATTTATAAATTAAACTTTATTATGCATAAAAACATATATGTATAGGAAAAATCATAATACATAGTGGCTTCAGTACTATACACAAATTCACGCATCCACTGGAGGTCTTGGAACATATCTCCTACAGATAAAGTGAGGATCTAGAATATTTTTCAAATATTTTTTCACGTGTTTTTTCTTCCTTCTCCTTTAGATACTTCCCTAAAATGCTAGCTCATCTGTTTATTGAGCTACACATTCTTAAGACTTTGTTTTTCATTTTTTTTTCAGTCTTTTTTCTCTCTGTTGTTCAGACTGGGTAAGTTCAACTGCTCTGTCTTCAAGTTCTGTGTTTCTCTCTACTGCCATCTCCACTCTACTACTGCAACCATCTTTTAGGGTTTTCATTTTTTTGTATTTATTGTATTTTTAGTTTTATTACTTCAATTTGGTTCTTTTCTATGTCTTTTGTAATTCTAAAATTTTTTCTAAGCTTTTGTTTCTTAAAGTATTTTTATTATGGATAATTTAAAATTTTTGAAATTTGTGTCAGAAAATTTTAATATCTTTTTCAACTAAGCATTGGCATTTTGACATGGGATTTGTTGCTATTAACAATAGGTACAGTAAGTTCGACATGAAAAGTAGTAAAGAAATCAGTGGGATTATTTTTGCCATTCTTTTTTCTTTTCTTTTTTTTTTTTTTGGTAGAGGTTTTTCCTATAGGGCGCGTGCACTCGCCAGACAGACAGAGAAAGACAAAGAGACAGAAAGCGAGAAATCACCCTCCAGGGGGGATGGTCACGTCACAATCCCTTCTCCTCCGTTCTCCTCTTGGGATCTTGGGCACACACGCACACGCACCCAGTGTGAGTTTAAGCCACCGGGTCCAGGATGCAAACCGCAGTCGACTACGTGGGAGTCAAGCGACATAGCCATTGCGCTAACTGCTGGTCCCTATTTTTGACATTCTTGACGTAGTTGGAAGGCTATAAGATGTAGCACAATCCTTGTATACAAGTAGTGGGAACTCAATTTCTCACTGCCACAATAGCAGCAATAGACTCTTCTAAGCTCTTAAAGTGTAGTTTATTTCTTTTATTGTAAAGCAATTTGATAGGAGTGGAAACATGATGAGAGACAAACAGGTCTCATGGACGAAGGTAGTGAATAATAAGAGATGACAGAAATTACCTGAAGTTTTCTTTCTTCACATGATAGAAAAAGCTTTTATACCTGTGATTTTTAAAATTTTATTTCATGTGGTCTTAAATACTTCTTGGTTTCCTTTTTGAATAGCCACTGATCCATCATCACCCAAATGAATTTAGCTTTATGGGAAAAGGTGAATTAAAAATAAAACGAAATGTTCTCAGAAAGGTACAATTGTGAAATATGGTGCCTTCTATGTTCTCAATATTATTTTTTACTCTTTTTTATTATTTATTTATTTATTTATTTATTTTGCTATAGGGCACATGCGCTTACCAGACAGACAGAGAGAGACAGAGAGACAGAAAGTGAGAAATCACCCCCCAGGGGTATGGCCACGCCACAATCCCTTCTCCTCCATTCTCCTCTTGGGATCTTGGGCATGCACGCACAAGCGCCCTACATGAGTTTTAACCAACTGTGTCCAGGACGTGAACTGCAGTCAACTACATGGGAGTCCAGCGACATAGCCATTATACTAACTACTGGTCCCTATGTTCTCATTATTTATGAAAATTACAATAATGCATTTAAAAATAAATTATTCTTAAAGTTTTTTTTTACTTTAAGTTCAAATTAAACAATAATAATAATTTTTAAAAATCCAAGCATTAAATTTGGCTTTTTTTTTTCCTGCCAATCAATTGGGCTTTGTGAAATAGCCTAGTATAGACACTGTGGATTTTTTCTGACTACAATTGTTTAAGTTATTTTTAATGAAATTATGTTAGAGGTAGTATGTTTATCCAACACAATAGGAACTCACTCTATGTATGTGAGGATACTTTGATTTATTGTTCTCTTAGTCAGCTTGGAAAACACAACCTCAAGGGCAGTATAACCATAGGTATACATTATACATGCAAAAAATTAGAGTCCCTGCTTCCATGTTGCATGTGCTAAGACACTATGCTCTGCAGGCTAGGGCCACAGAGGAGGCTCAGGTTCAATTCACTCTCCAACCTAAAAGGCACACACAATGGTATATACATATAATTCCAGCATCCAGGAAGGCTGAGAAAGGAGGATCACAACAGTGGTGCCCTATGAAAATGTTAATTTAGCATTTAAAATTGAATATTACTTTGAAATAATTTATAAGAAAGGAATGTATTCCAATTATTACAAATAAGTTTTCGTGGTCATCCGAAGGAGATGTTGGAATGTATTTAATGACTTAAAATATTTGTATCTAAGCAAATGAAATTTTTATATATTGGAAAATAAACTCATTTGCCAACTCAGCAATTTTTATTAAATAACTATTAGATTTAAACTTATATAATAGGTACTAAGAAAGATAATAATATATTATCTTTCAGTACAGTAATATACTGAAAGAATGTTCAGAGAATTTGGGAAAGGAATTCTATGATTCTGAATAACAAACTATCATCTTAAAAGGAGGTTTTTAGAATTTTAAGGGGCATACCCCCTTGGACTCACAATGCTTAACTCTGTGAGACTGGAGTAGCTGAAGGAGTGCTAAAGTAAGGCCTACTAAGAACAGATCATCAATAGGAGTCCTTCTTGCTAAAGTTTAAGGGTAATACCATAGCCATGAAGAAAATCTAGATTATATGGTTTGATATGATACAGTTCCCTTCTATGATTCAATTACTAAAAAGAAAAAAAACAATTTCTCATGTATGGACATAGATATTGATTTAACATTTTAAGTATTTTAAATAAAATAAAGTATATAATAAACTCTATGTTAAAATAAAGATAGAATCAGATAGAATCGGAGAATTTGGTGCAAATATGTGTCTTGAGGAGCAAATCTTAACCACTGCAGGTTGTCCTTTAGAACCTGGGAAGCCCTAACCATGCTTAGCTATCCACTTCCTAAGCCACACAAATTGAGTTCCTGTGCAAGCAAGAGAGTATCACTGGGCATATCCCAACCCCTGCAGGTTTGTCTTAAGAACCTGGGACCCTCCAACCCAACTACTGCACTGCACAACCTGATCCTCTTCATTAAGTCATATCTCCTTAGCTCATCCTTACCTTATCAGGAGCTGAAAGGTTGGAAGAAGACCCAGCCACATTAACCTGCTCTGACCTGGAAGACAC
>NW_006205663.1:894770-902551 GCF_000334495.1 Tupaia belangeri chinensis
CCCAAAAAAAAAACAAAGCAGAGACAGAATAAACATGAGAAAACAAGGAAATAATTCTCCTCCTAGAGAGCAAAATAACTTCTTGCCAACAATAGACAGAACAAAAGAATTCGCAGAAATGTTAGAAAAAATAATTCCAAATATTTACTGTGACAAAACTCAATGAGATGTAATTACAAGAAATGAGAAAATCATTACAGGACATGAAAGAGGAATCCTATAAAGAGATAGATAAGAAAAAGATCATCTGAAAATAATCAAATAGAACTTTATTACTATTATTATTCAATCACATTTACTTAATATGATAATTACAAAATGTTATATGCAAAAAACACATCATTACTACAGGATTTGGTCTTCTAAATATGTAAACAGATATTCTCTGCTTTTCTGTTACGATTCTGCCTTCTTAGAAACAGGTGAGAAATAATGACCCTAATTCCCATTCAGAAAAAAAAAAAAAACTAAATGATCATATTCCTTAAGTTCCAACAAGTTTTTAATACTAGAAAGACTAAAAATTCAACTATTTTCCTCAATATTTTTCTACAGAGTCTCATTGTTGACCAAAAGAAGACACAGGTTTCTCATTAAGCTTTGTTGTAATGGCTCAAAATTCTGTGACAAATTTTTGGTCAAGTTATTTTCATTAAAAAGCACTGATTTTAAGATCAGCAGATGACTTAGTGGTTATGTCACTTGACTCCCACATGGATGATTATAGTCCGAGTTTCAGACCCAGTGACTTGAAAATCACACCAGGTGCATGTGTGTGCCCACCCAAGATCCTAGGAGGAGAATGGAGGAGAGAGAATTGTGATGTGGTCATCCACCCTAGGGGATGATTTCTCACTTCCCCTCTCACTGTCTCTCCTTCTCTCCAGTGAGCACAAATGCCCTATGGCAAAAATCTCTTAAAAAAACAAAAGTACTGATTTTAAAAGTTAATAACTTAAAACTGTCACACACACATACACACACGCACACATACACACGCAAATCCAAAATGGTCCACAATCATTTTTCTTTCCTTCTGAAGGTTTTATGATTCATTGTTATTATTAACCAGTTTTTACTATTAACCTTAAATGGACAATAGAAACAAACAGCTCTAACACTGTTCTTCCATCACTGACTAAGACTGGGGTGGCAGGAATTAGGGATATTCACTTAGCCTTCTGAGCTTTCTGGGAAACTTGGTGACCTTGCCAGTTTCAGCAGCCTTCTCATCTACAGCTTTGGTGACACCCACAGCAGCTCTCTCTCAGATCACAAGCAGAAAAATGACTCAGAGAAAGATAGTCAGAGAAGCTCTCAACACACATGGGTTTGCCATGAACAATATCAACAATGACAGCATCACTGGATTTCAAGAATTTAGGGCCAACTTCCAGTTTTTTACCAGAATGTTGATCAATCTTTTCCTTCAGCTCAACAAACTTGCAAACAATGTGAGCTGTATGAGAATCCAGTACAGGGTCATAGCCACTGATTTGTCCTAGATGATTCAGGATAATAACCTGAGCAATGAAGCCAGCTGCTTCCATTGGTGGGTCATTTTTGCTATCACCAGTAGCATTACCATGCTGATAATCTTCGACAGACACATTTTATTTTTCTTAGAGGTTTTTGGTATAGGACGCTTGCGCTCACCAGAAAGACAGAGAGAGACGGAGAGACAGAAAGTGAGAAATCACCCCCCAGAGGGAATGGTCACACCACAATCCCTTCCCCCCCCATTCTCCTCTTCGGATCTTGTGCACACACACACATGCGCTGGTGTGAGTTTAAGCCACTGGGTCCAGGACTCAAACTGTGGTAAGCTACATAGGAGGTCAGCAACATAGCCATTATGCTAACTGCTGGACCCCTGACAGACATATTTTTGATACTGAAGCCCACATGGTCCCCAGTAAGAACTTCACTCAAAGTTTCATGGTGCATTTCAAAAGACTTCAGTTGTCACATTGACCTCATGCAAAGGTGACCACCACACCAGGTTTGAGAACACCAATTCCCACTTGTCCCACAGGGACATGCTAATTCCACCAATTTTGTATGCATCATAGAGGAGAAGATGCAAGGACTTGTCAGTTGGACAAGTTGGTGGTAGGATGTAATCTAGAACTTCAAGCAGCATAGTTCCACTGACATTGCCATCTGTATGGGTGACTTTTGATCCCTTTAACTGCAACATATTAGCACTTGGCTCAAGCATGTTTTCACCATTCCAACCAGAAATGCTACTGTGTCAGGACTGTAACCAATTTTTTTAATGTTGGTGCTGACATCCTTAACAATTTCCTCATATCTCTTCTGACTGTATGGTGGCTCAGTAGAATCCACGTGGCTAACACCAATGATTAGTTGTTTCAAACCCAGTGTGTAAGTCAGACGTGCATGCTCACAGATCTGCCCATTCTTGGAGACATCAGCTTTAAATTTACCAACACCGGCAGGAACAATCAGGACAACACAGTTAGTCTTAGATGTGCCTGTAATCATGTTTTGGATAAATTCTCTGTGTCCTGGGGAATCAATGATAGACACATAATACTTGCTGGTCTCAAATTTCAACAGGGAGGTATCAATGGTGATACCACACTCACGTTCAGCTTTCAGTTTATCTAAGATGTAGGCATATTTGAAGGAGCTCTTTCCTATATTAGCAGCCTCTTTCTCAACTTTTTCAATGGTTCTTTTGTCAATCCCACCACATTTGTAGATCAGATGGCCAGTATGGTGGACTTGCCAGAATTTATCTGTCCAATGATAATGATGTGAGTCTACTCCTTTCCGATCATGGCTTTGATTTAGCAGCAATTTTCATGACAACTATATTCTGGTGGGAAACCCATTGTGAAAAAGTCAAAAGAAACTTCTTAAAATGAAGAACACCACTACAAAAAAAAATGAAAATCTCCCTTAAAAACATTAACAGCAGATTGGACAATGCAGAAGAATTTCTGACATTGAAGATAAAGTATCCAACATAGCCTAAATCACCATAAAGAATACAAAAATAGGATAACATATGAGCAAGTCCAAGACACCATTAAATGCCCCAATATCCATATAAAGAGTAGTCCAAAATGTAAAGAATCTGGTAAAGGCATGGCAAACCTCTTCCATGAAATGCCATCTGAAAACTTTCAAAATCTAGAGAAACCTGGAGAAATTCTGACTCACTAAATAAAAAAAAATAGTTAAATGAAATCAATATAAAAAGATAATCCCAATAGCACATCATAACAAAATTGGTAAAAATCAAAGATAAAGACAAGATTCTAAAAATGGAAGAGAGAAACTTGAGGTTATTTACAAAGGTTATCCTATGACACTAACATCAGACCTCATATGATTATGGGGGGTTTGGCATGCTGAACAATCTAATGAAATAGGCTGGCAGACTGAAAGTTCAGGAAGGCGTTACAGTTTAAAAATAAGTCTTCTGAAAAAATTTCTTCTCTCTCCAGGAATGTCTGCCTGTGCTTTTAAAACCTTCAACAGATTGAATGCAATCTTCCAACATTATGGAGAATAATTGACCTTACCAAAAATCTGTAATTTAAGTGGCCAGTAGGTGCCATGGTGGTTAAGGCACTAAATTCCCACATGGCTGACCATTGTTTGAGTCCCAGATCTGGTGGCTTGAAAATCATGCTGGGTGCATGTGCATGCATGTGCAAAATCCCAGAAAGAGGATGGAGAAAGGATTATGGCATCGCCATTCTTCCTGGAGGTGTGATTTCTCACTTTCCCTCTCACTATCTTGCTCTCTATATCTCTCTGGTGAATGCATGCACCTTCTGGCAAAAAAAAAAAAAAAAAAAAAAAAAAAAAAAAAAAAAAAAAAAAAAAAAAAAAAAAACTTAAAAAAAAATTGTAATTTAAATATTAATCTCATTCAAAAAACACCTTCATTGAAACATCTAAAATAATGTTTGATCAAATAATTGGGCACCATGTCAAAGTCAAGCTGACATATAAAATTAACCATTACAGCACTATAATTAAAACTTCCTTTGGAGGGGCAACAGATGGCATGCATAATGGTTATGCTGCTGGAATCCCATGTAGTCGACTGCAGTTTGAATCCCAGGTCTAGTCACTTACAATTCATGATGGGCGTATGTTCGTGCGTGCCCAAGATCATAAGAGAAGAATGGAGAAGGGATTGTGGTACAGCCACCCTTTCCAGGGGGAGATTTCTTGCTTTCTGTGTCTCTGTATCTCCAGTGAGCACATGTGCCCTATAGCAATAATTTCTCTCTAAAAAAAAAAAATCTATGCAAATGTGCAAGTTGCTCTCAGACAAATAATCTAGTCATTTTATTTTATTATTTTAATTTTTTAAATTTAAGAATGAATATAAATAATTATTAAATAGGCCTTCCTTTGCTAGTGTCCTATTTCTCACATATGTAGATAATAAACCATAAACTAAAGATATGAGTTTTTATTGTTTGAAAGTGTTTCTCAAAAATCATGTTGTAATTTGGTGAGACACAGTGCTGGACAGTGGCATGACAGCAAAACACAGCACTCTGCAAGGCTAAACCACATGGGAAATTCCTGTGTCCTGTCCAAAGACCTCCCTGTATTTGCTGGACACCTTTGTGCCCATGACCTGGGATAGCTGAGCCTGAAGGGAAATCATGATGTCAAGACCATGTTAGGGATTGTCTTAGTGTATTCTTGCATCACATTGCCAATAGAAATACCTGAGATTGAATGATACACACACACACACACACACACATGAGCAGAATACCTGTTGGTAAGTATGTCCTTCTGATCTGTACCCATATGACTCCTTCTACCTCATAGTCTCTCCTTATGTACAGAATAGAACTTAATTACGAGGGCCCATCTTTAATTATTTTATCTCACTCAAAGGCCCCACTTGCCATACCATAAAAGGGTTAAATTTTCACTTTATAATACAACCAAGACCCAGCACATGAACCTTCTGGGACAAATCATTATCCAAACAATAACAGTGGTCATGTATTTCTCTGTATTTCTGTCTTACTCATGGTAGAAATACACAAACTTTAAAAATTTGGTAAGCTATTATAATGGTGTAATGGTGATGGAGATAAACCAGGTATGGTGCAGGAAGGTAGGGCCTTTGGGAGGTGATTAGGCATCAGGGTATGGCCCCTAGACAAAATATTGCAGAGTTTATTAGGAGAGGAAACAAGATGGACACATTCTTCTCTGTGCTTGCTGTGTCCTGCCTTCCATTACATTATCTGCCAGCAAGAAGACCCTCACCTGGACCTAAAAATCTAAACCATGAGCTGAATAAGCCTTTATTCTATAAATTACTCAGACTCAGGTAATATGTTATTAGCAACATAATGGACCAGTACAGGAGTATATTGAGAAAAATTAAAATATTCAGCTAATTAACTTTCTTAAATTGCTATGCTAATATCAAGGTGAAAAGATAAACGATTTTTTTCTTAGTTTCCAGTTTCACCCTTTTTTAAGAAGACCATAAAAATTACACTTAAGTGTCAGGTGAATTTTAAAAACATGTCTCATTTAAAAAGTTTGTTTTTAAATATAGGTAAGTTAGCTTCTTCATTTTAGTTCAAGTGTTCTCTTGAAAGTTTGATCAATTATGTGCCTGAAGAAAACTTACTGTATCAGGTTTTTAATTTTTAATATAAGGATTAAAAATGTAAGTGTTTCTCATTTGGATAGCTCAAAAACTAACTGTAATTGCTGCTTTTCTTTCATTGTACTAACAGTTGGTTGCAGTTTACTTTATTTGTTAATATTATAATTTAATTGGGGTATATAAGTGCTTAATATTTAATCACAGAGTAAAATTTTATATTTGGTTCAAATCTATTCCAAAAAAATAATAAAATCCTGTCTACATAGCAAAGTTGAATCAGCTAGGGATGATTTATTTTCAGTTTCTGTAGTAGCAATAGATTTGGTCAGTATTATAATGTTTTTATACTGATAGATTGAGATAAAATAATGTCTAATTGGGACAATTAATTTTATCATTGTAATTAACTGAATCAGTTATTTTATAATCTGTTCAGTTGTGCACAGCAGCTACCACAGGAACCGTACGCAGAATTTTGTGTTGGTCAATGTCTAATGTTATAACTATATAGAAATTAAAGAACTGAGTCAATTTTTTCTGATTAATGTGGCAGATTGTGTTAATTCTATGATCCATACAGAAATTCTGCTAAAGTGACAAAAATAGGAATTTTTAATGAACTCTTTTTTTTAGTTAGATTTTTTTTCTATAGGATGTTTATGCTTAACTGAGAGACACAAAGAAAGAGAGAGAGAGAGAGAGAGAGAGAAATCACACCTGGGGGGAGATGAATATGCCATAATCCCTTTTCCTCCAATCTCATCTAAGGATTTTTGGAATGCACATACACACATGTCCAGCATTATTTTTAAGTCATTGGATCTGGAACTTGAACCATGGAGTGAACCACATGGGATCAAGTACCTTAACCTCCATGCCACCTGATAGCCCCAACATAGGATTTTTTAAAAGAGGATATATCCACGAACATAAAAGTAATGAGAAAAGAGATGACACTAGTACATAAGAGATCACACATTTGAGAATATATAGTAGACAGATGAATTGTAATGACTTAGGATATTGGAGAAATATAAGATCTGAAGGCTCTCAGAGAGAAATGGCATGCAGACCCCAATTAATTTGGGCCACAGAATGTCAAAAAGTCTCTAAAATGGGTGGTACCAGTTACTTCAGAAATCAGTTGTGAAGCAGAGTAGTGCTTGAAAACCAGGCTACAAAGTAATTATGTGTTCAGGACTCCTTTCCCACACTGGCAGCAACAGAATCACAAAGGTTGTGAAGTTAGGGTCATGAGAATATAAACCAGACAGTGATAAAGAGGTGAGAAGTGCTATACCAAAACAGGGCAATTTAATAAAAGTCAACATACTGAATGGAGAAATGCCATCTCCCCTTCTCCACTTTGACTCCCCCAACACTGACAACCAGGTTTACAGTTTCACAGGTAGACAATTAAAAATTCCATCAGAAGAAACTGAACTCCCAAAAGACTAATATTTGGAGATGCCTGGTAGAAGTCAGGTTTTTCCTCAATTGTGTTGTGGTGAGGCCCATTAATACACACAGGTTTGGTACCGGTAGATGGTGTAATGGTTATATCACTGGACTCCCACGTAGTCAAACATGGTTCACAGTCACAGACCCGGTAGCTTAAACTCATACCAGTTGTGTGTGTGTGTGTGTGTGTGTGTGTGTGTGTGTGTGTGTGCATGCCCCAAATCCAATGAGGATAATGGAGGAGAAGGGATTGTGGTATGGCCATTCCCCCTAGGGGCTGATTTCTCACTTTCTTTCTCACTGTCTCTCTAGGAAGTACACGTACCCTATAGCAAAAAATCTCTTTCTTAAAAAAAAAAAAAGATATATACACAGGTCCTGCCTAAGCGCACAGAGATTTTGACTGCGTTTTTGGTGCATGTACTACAACTGATCACTCAAAGTTCATAATATATTTGAAGAAAGTTTTATTATGGAAGGTTAAGACCCAGCAAAGATAGAAGAGGAGAATTAGAAGAAACAACTAAATATGAGGGATATCACCCTGTGAAAAATAAATTCCTGGAGACTAAAAGAAAATATTATAAAAATCAACAAGATAAATACCATAAAAACATAAAAATAGGGACCAGCAGTTAACGTAATGGCTGGGTTGCTGGAGTCCCATGTAGCCGACCGCGGGTCA
>NW_006205663.1:902684-907404 GCF_000334495.1 Tupaia belangeri chinensis
GTCTCTCTCTGTCTTTCTGGCAAGCGTACACGCCCTATAGCAAAATCCTCTCCAAAAAATAAATAAATAAATAAATAAATAAAAATACTATCTACAAATTACTAGAAGATCTCTTAATATCAAGTATTGTAGATAATGTGGATCAACAGGTATGCCACATGTATCACTGGTGGAATTGTAAAATGATTTGATCACTTTGAAAAAAATGTCTGATATCATCTTATAGATCAAATACCATATTAACTATTGGCAGTAAAACCTCTTTGTTGTAGACTTAAGAGAAATACTTACATACTTTCACCAGAGGGCATGCACAAGATTGTATATTAACATGGTTATAATTTCAAAACTCCCAAAATTATACAAATGCTTATAAACATAAACAAATTATAGTCAAGAGAAAAGGAAATATATGAATAAATATAAAGAATTTTAGTAGTATAATATCAAGAAAAAAGGTAACCCCAAAAGTATTATATAAAAACACCATATTTTTTAAGTTAAAAAACAATGAAACTAAGCACAGATTTTAAAATAATAAAAACTAAACAATCTTTTACAATATAATTATGCGCTCTGTGTATGTATGTTTGCCTTGAAGGGTGATTGTAAGGATTAAATTAATATAGCAAAAATACTTAGATTTAAACTGAGTAATATATGAGTTTTCTATAATTATCATTTATTACAAATTTGGAAATAGTTACATGGAAAACTAAGTTAAGAAAAGGCAAAGGAGATTATTCTTAACTCTGAGTGTATATGTATAGGATGAATTTTAAATAAGAAATAAAATGTAATCTTTAGATACTACTTGGCTCAGTGTAAAAACTATTTACATAGTCATAGTTACATGAACATTTCGATGTTGCCTTAACCTTAAGTTTTGATATATCTACCTTGGGAGGATAAGGGAGAGGAAAAGACAGTAGTGCAGACAGATAGTACAGGAGGAAAGCAATTCCATTTACAATCACATCAAAAAGAGTAAACTTAACCAAGGAGATTAAAAACTTGTACTATGAAAAATTCAAAATATTGCTGAAAGAAATTAAAGACTCATATATTGGGTTCTTGGAAAAGTTATGATATATATTTTTTCTGTTTATCAAAAGTCATTTGTTTATATAAAGAACAAATATCAATCAATGATATATTGCCTGGTTGATAACCTTTTGCCATCTTTTAGTGAATTTCATAATTCCTTGTTCATAGAAGAGTCATTCTTTATTGCCAAAAACTGAACAAGGTGCTGATTTATTGCCTAATCTGAAGTGAGCATTATACCACACAAGGAGTTTTGAAGAGAATGAAGTAAGCGTAAGTCTGACAGCATAAGGTTAATCGTGTATGGCAGTTCTGGCAATAAGCTTCAATAATTTTGATTGGTGAGCAAACCTGTGTATATTTTCATGTTGTTGTGATGGAATACAACTTCTTTTTTTTTTTTTTAAGAGAAAAATTTTTGCTATAGGGTGCGTGCGCTTACCAGAGAGACAGAAAGCGAGAAATTACCCCTCTCCCCCAAGGAAGGATGGCCATGCTGCAATCCCTACTTCATCCTCCTCTTGGGATTTCAGGCATGCACACACACGTGCCTGGCATGAGTTTAAGCCACTGAGTCCGGGACTGGAACTGTGGTTGGCTACCTGAAAGTTTAGCAACACAACCATTCCATCATCTCCTGGTACTGGAGCACAACTTCTTTACTGTTAACAAACTCTGAACATTTCTGGATGATGGATTCGTTCAAACTGTCCAATTGTTGACACTGCATATTCAAATTGATTGTCTGGTTCCTTGGTAGGAGCTTGAAAAACACAACATCTTTAAAATCCCACCACACTGAAAGCATAACTTTGTTCTGATGAATGTCTGTGTTCAATGTAATTTGAGGCAGATCATCACATTAGGACCAAGACCGTTGGTGCATCATATTGTTATACAATGGTCCACTTCTCATAACCACTTATCAATTGTTTCAAAAATGAATCATTTTCCTCATGTTTAATGAGCATATCACAGATGGTTATATGTGCTGTCAAATGAACTTTTTTTTTTTTTTGGAGAGGTTTTTGCTCTAGGGCACATGTGCTAGCCAGAAAAACAGAAAGAGACAGAGAGACAGAAAGCGAGAAATCACCCCCCAGGGGGGATGTCCACACCGCTATTGCTTCTCCTCCATTCTCCTCTTGGGATCTTAGGCATGCACACATACACATCTGGCATGAATTTAAGCCAGTGGATCCAGGACTCGAACTGTGGTAAACTACATGCGAGTCCAGTGACATAGCCATTACGCTAACTGCTAGTCCTCACTTCTTTGAGTTCATAAAGAACTCAAATACTGAGCTTGCTTACATTATCCAGCTTCTTCAGGTGGTCATGAATAGTTGAATGATGGCTGTTCAATTTTTCTGCAATCTCTTGTGTCATGTCATGTGGGTTTGACTTGATTAATGCCTTTATTTTGTCATCATCAACAATGGTAGGCCTTCCTGCCTGAGGAGCATCATTGAGATCAAACTCAACAGCATGGAATTTCATGAACCATCATTGGCACTGATGCCTTGTAGAGCATTGTCACTGTAAACTTTATGCAACTTTTGACAAGCTTGCCACGTGTTTTCCCCTTTGGAAGTAAAACTGAAATATGGTAAAAATGCAGTTTGGTCTTCCATCAACAACTTGTTATAAAAATCTCCAAAACTCAACTAAATTGCTTAATTATTTTTAAAATGAAGCTAGAACTCTTATATGTCAAATGACACAAAAATAATATAGATTAAAAACTAATATAGATGCAAATTACTGTAGTACTTTCAAAAATGAACCAGAGCCATCTGTTGCAAGAAATATGTCATGATTTTTCTAACAACCCAAAAAATGGAAAGATATCCCATGTTCATAGATTGGAAGCTTAAATATTGTTAAAATGTCCATTTTCTCAAGTAATGTGCAGATTCAATGCAATCTCTATAAATGTCACAATGGCATTTTTAATTAAAATAGAAAAAATAGCTAGAATTTTTATAGAATCATGAAGGGGTCAGAATAACCAAGTCATTTTGAGAAATAAAAACAAATTTCTGACTTTAAAACATATTATAATGCTCCAGTAATAAAAGAAAATGGTACTACATATGAAGAGCCACATAGACCAATGGAACAGAAAGTATTCCCAGAAATAAATCCACTCATATACACTCAAATGATCTTCAACAAGTTTGTCAAGACTATACACTGGAGAAATTATAGTCTTTTTCACAAATGGTATTGAGAAAACTGGATAACTGTATGTATAAAATAATGAAATCAGATGCTTATATCTTACATTATAAACAAGATCTTATTCCAAATGGATTAAAGGCTTAAACACAAGAGTTGAAACTACAGAACAGTAAAAGAAAATAGGAGAAAGATTTATGACCTTGATGTAGGAAATGATACTATGAATATGACATAAAGCACAAGCAACAAAAGCAAAAACAAACAAGTGAAATGTCATCAAACTGTATAGTTTCCTCACAGCAAAGGAAACAACAGAGTGAAGAGCAACCTTCTGAATGGGAGAACATATTATTAAGAACACATCTAATAAGGAGTTAATATCCAAAATATACAAGGAACACACACAACTAAATTGCAGAAAAAAATAATATCCCAGTTGGAAAACTGGCAAAGGATTTAAACATTTTTCTAAAGGAGACATATAAATGGTCAACAGATATGTAAAACATGTTTAGCATCACTAATCATGGGAATATGCAAATTAAAACCATGAAGTATCACCTCATTTCCATTAGGATAGCCATTTAAAATAATAATAATAATAAAAATAAAACACTTTTTTTAAATGAAAGTTTTCCTGAGGATATGAAGAAATCATGTGCCACTGATGGGAATGTAGAATAGTGCAGACACTATGAAAACAGTTTGGAATTTCTTCAAAAAGATGAAAAATAGAATCACCATGTAAAATAGCAAGCATACTTCTGAGTATTTATCTGAAAGAACTGACATAAGGACCGCTAAGAGACATTTACACATCCATGTTCTTTGTAGCACTATTCATGACATCCAAGACAGAAATACAACCCAGATATCAATTGCCAGATGAATGGATAAAAAATAATGGTCTCCCACATAGTCAATCACGATTTGAATCTCAGACCCCATGGCTTAAAACTCAATCCAGGCACTTGTGTGTGCCCAAGATCCCAAGAGGAGAATGGAGGAGAATTGATTGTGGCGTAGCCATCCCCCTTGGGAGGAGGGGGATTTCTTGCTTTCTGTTTTTCTCTCTCCGGAGGGCACACAACCCGATAGCAACAATCGCTCTCTAAAAGAATTTAAGAAAAGAAAATATAATACACAGATACAATGGATTATTATTCATCTATTAAAAAAGAAAAGAAAAGAATTGTTAATAGGAATTTTATTATTCTTATTTTTATTATTTTTAATAAGGTTTTTTTCTTTGGGAAGGTATTACTGGTTGGAAATATATTGAGGACTCAGGAATCTAGGCATGTAGAATCATCAAACTTAATTTTTCACATGTTCAATATTACTGCAAAATATTACACCAAACAGACCAAGAAAAGGATAAGCTCTGCTTTACTTAAACCATAAGAGACAGACACCGGTGATAATATGATATTCGTCATTAACTATAGCCCAGAAAAAAGTAGATATTTATGGAAAATATCATTTTCCT
>NW_006205663.1:907808-920427 GCF_000334495.1 Tupaia belangeri chinensis
GTCACATCACAGTGGATGCCACTTTCAGTGAAATGACTGTCTATAGCCCAAGACTTATAAATTATTTTATTTTGGTTTGAAAACTTTCTGTCCCTGCATTTTAAGAATATATACGTTGATTATGGAGATTTTGTTTTCTGCAAAAATTTTTAACTAAAATGTATGCTGCCTCTTTGAACATAATTACTTTTGGAAAACCAGGCAGGTTATCTAGTGATACTTCCATGACATTTTTAAAATGTTGCTTCACATTGCAGAAACAAAGTGTTCACAAGAGAGCATGGAGTTACTGCCTGCAAACTGATAACTGAATTAATTAATGCAGGTGGGTTTTAGTGGAGACCCCCCTCCAAGCCCAAAGCCCAAATCATCATTGTTACATCATGGAGTTATAGTACTCATGCAAAAACAAATGATGAATTTTCTCCACACTCTGTCTTTACCCCAAGCCCCCTACCTCTACCTCTGCATTGTCCTATAGGCAATGACAACAGAGAAATGAATTACATCTGAAGATAAATGATCTCCTTCCATAATAGGGTATTATAAGCACAGCTGCACAACTTTGATGGTCTATGTCCATACACAGATGGTCAGGCTGGAGGAAAAAGAGCATGCAGATTTTTAGTTTTGTGCTCTCCTGGCTTCTCTACTAGGTTGGCTAGGATCCTCTAACAGCTGCAGTTCTGCCAGCATCTAGCTAGAATTCACTAACCTTCCAAAAGATGAGATAGTTGAAACATTGGGGGCAATGTACAAAAGTGGAGTAGTTCCAGAATCCAGGTACAAATCAAACCAAAACTGTTGAAATCACCCCTACATTGAATTTACTGACTTATACAATTATACTTGTTATTCTTTTTTCCCATCATTTGTGCAAATCTGCCTAATAAATCTGATGTGCATGCTAATTCAACCAAGAAAGTTTAAGATTCATTTAGACTTTCCAATTGTATTCTGGATCTGCAATTCAACAGCTTTAGTTTGAATATTTGAGTGAGAAAATGAGACCTCATGCTGTCAGCCAGTTTTGCAAGGAAAAGGATCAGAAGCATTAGGAACAGATCGCACAAATCACAGAGAGCCTATGGAGTTTTTTGTCTGTTTCAAGAAATGAATCTTGTGGGAGATAGAAGCATGTGTAGTTTGCCATTTAGGGATAGACAAACATGAACAGGAAAGCTTCATTTTATCTTTCTTTTTCCAACATTGTATAGGTTATAACATATACAAGTCTCAAAGCCCTTGTGAGTCTTGATTGAGAAAAGAATCAATTTTGCACTTGTTTTGTTTCAAAGGACTAGATAAGAACTTTTCCACAAACTATGTGTGTGTGTGTATGTTCATATAATGAGTATTACACAAGCTTTAGATTATCCTTGCTTTTTACCTCACCTTACCTTATAGCATATAGTCATGGATATGAGCTCTTTCATCTTAGCATAGTTCCTATCCTACAGGATAAAATAGACTTTTTCATATCAAGTGACCAAATTCAGGTCAGATTCATAACCATGTATTTAAATTAATGTAGTCAATACACTGCTTTCTATACTTTATACAAATGTATTCTTTCAGCAGCATAAATAATAATTTTCAGTTCATATTGTGAGGGCTGTAGAATAAAGCTCAAAGTATGTCTTTTTTTTTTCCAACACAGATGTTTATGATGCCCCTTTGATGTTCAGGGTATTGTAATAGGTGTTAAGACAGAAAAATCATAAGAGACTTAGACTTGGCCTTCAGAGGTCCGCAAATAAAAATGGAGAGATAATAAAAATATGCTTGGATAATTTTAATAGGAAAATATCTTTAAGGCTCATAAAAAACAATAGAAAATGCTCAAAGATAAAGCACTTGTCGGGAGGAGGCTAATGTGGGCTACATGACAAACATCTTGAAATTTAGGTTTGAGGGTGATATAGAAACTATAAATTGATCTTGTAAATTTATATATGGCAAAGTAGTAAAGTATATGTCCTAGTTGCATCTGGATTCTCTTGTACAAAAATACAAACATCATGCTCACCATCAAATGACTTCTGAAATGCAGCAAGGTGTTGAGAATTTAGGATTTCTCAAAGGCAATAGCAGAATTTGGGACAGGCATGTCTGCTGAGGACAGCAAGAAGAGATAAAAATAAATCATACAATCGTGTAGAAAATATCTTTTAGATGCACTCAGGTTTTTAGGCAAGTCTTTAGGTTTTACATCTAAGTGGGAGAAAAAGTCAGGATTGGAGAAAGATTAAGCAAATGATTTTGGTAGTACATGAGAAATACAGTGCGAGCCCTCTCTTACACTTAAGTTGCTCCATTGGTGGGACATGTTACCTTCCTGTCAAACTATTTTATTTTTCCTTTAAGTAATTTTGATTTTAAAGGTCTTATTAAGAGCAGTTTGATTTGTATACATTTATACACAAAATTTGATCCTCAGTTGTTCATCATAGCTTTGTTTGGACAGCAATTTCTACATATTGATTGCTATTCCTGGAGCCTCCATTTCATTGTAAATTGTGCAGCTGAATATATTTTAGTCATCTTAAATGAAATGTATAAACCCAAAATTGTAAGGGATGCATCTGTAAGAGCCATTGATGTGTTTTAACTCCTTTGCTATAAATATATTGTAAATTATTTGTAAGGTAGTTGCACATTCCTGTACACCATCTTTAGCAGGTTTATAAATATATTATTAGTTTTTTATTTCTACTTAAGAACCACCCTTAAAAAAAGCATCTCTGCATCCAGTGTAGGAGCTTTTGCTAAATGTAGACCTAGCTTAAAAGGCAAAGTACAAAATAACAAAACATTTTTTTATTTAAAAAATATGAAGATTGAAAAACCTCCTCTAGACAGAGACATTCTGGGTAAATACTGCTCCAATTCTCTTCAGCAAAGATTGGCGGACCATTCTAAAACAGGAATTCCAAAACTTGGACAATGTATGAACTCTATGTTCTCATTTTTGGAAATGTAGGTTAGTCCTTTTTCATACAATAGAATTTTAGCTAATACTTGAGTTTATCTAAATGGACCCACATTTCATGGCTCCCTGTCACTTTATTTTGAAGATGTTCTTGCCTTCTTAGAGAGGCATATGTCTAAGGACAAAGGTCTGAGAACAAAGACGAAAGGATGTACTAGAAGCATTGAATATGGTGGGCCTGCAGGTGGTGTGGGAGTTAAGGTGGCTGGATCTCATATAGTCAACTTTGAAGTTTAAGTTCTGGACCTGGCAGATTGGTAATCATAATGGGCATATGTGTCTCTCTCTGACAAGTACACATGCCCTATAGCAAAGGAAGCAGAAGGAGGAAGAGGAGAAGGAGAAGCAGACTTGAATATGACAATATATATCCTGTTATTCACTCTGTTTTCTATTTTTCTGTGTACTCTCTCCTCAGCATAGAAGGCCTGAGGGAGTTTTCTTCTTTAAGTAACTTGAAGGAAAATAGCATAGTGGAACTTCGTAAGAAACTTAGTATGTAAGTACTGAGATTCCCTTTATAAGATCCTACAGACAATGCTCTTATCACAGTGAATATTAGCAAAGATGTAAACTATTGTAGTAGTTTTATTATACTTCTATTCCTGTTACTATTTGACCCAACACCTGAAGAGTTAATTACAGGTCTTTAATTTAAATGTCTGGCTAGAACAAATGCGAACAATAAGACAATTTGTTTGTGTCTGTAAAGTATCCAAAAATGCTTCCCAGGAACAACTAATCGTTGGATAGTTGACAGAGTTTTGTTCCAGGTGGAGTTATAAGAGCTTGTGCATTTTAGAGCCAATGGGTTTATTTTTGAAATCCTTCCATTTTGTGCTACATTCAGTTTTGTGGCATGTGTTTTGCTGATTAAACATTTGCATTCTACACAGCTTAGCCAATTCATAAATGTTTCCCTTTAAAATAAACTGATCTTGAGAACCCAAATCAGAATGGCTTTTTGATCTTTCAATAGGTCTATTCTGAGCAGCAACCTCATACTTGACCTGGTCCCATCTTCATTCAGTATCTCTGGGTAAACAGAAAGGCCCCAGTATCGCTGCAAAGCTTTTCAGTCTGGCATTGCATGGAGGAAAGATGCTCAGTCTTCTGCTGTTGCTTCCGCCTTTGCAATAAAATGCTACAGAAGGACATACTTGCATTCCGCAGTTAATGAGTGATCACTCCAGGTTTAGAATTTTAACAAGGGTGTAGCAACAGCTTGTACCCTGACTTTAATCTTTGCAATCATGAGCCATGTGTTGTAACATTAAAGATATGGCCTTCTCTCAAAAGAATTACTTTCTGGAGTAACCCAGTAAGAGACTACCAAAGTTTGACCCTTTTTTTTTTAAATTCAGCTTATTTGTTTATTTATTTCATGAGACAGAGAAAGAGAGAGACAGATAAGCACCCTCCACAATATTCAATGATGTGATCTGTCCCATTCAACCTTTTAGCTGACCAGATTCACAGGCTCATATTTGCCTGTCTGACATGCACAGGTCAGGAATTAAACTGGGAATTAAACTCCAATTTTTTCAAATGACCTCCATCATTGGAGAGCATTGCTTTGCTGCTGCATCACCATGTAGGAGGCTACTGGATTCTTTCTCTCTGCTGTTATTTTCTCTCTCTCATTGTTAAATAAACTTCATGAATTTGGTACTTGGCACTCTATCAGAAATGAGGGAAAAAATCAAATTTCTGATACTGTGAGAAACACAAGCTGGAGGCTTAGAAATAATTTAATTAATTCTTGCTATTTATTATGTTGTGTATGGAGCCCAGTCTTTAACTCTTGTATGAATTTGAATGTTTAGAGAAATCTCTCTGAACTTGGTACCAATCCTTAATCTTCCATCATTATTTTTCACATATACCTTTTTTCGGGCAATTCTCATTCTCACATGTTTACCATTGGTATTTCTAAGAAATGAGGAGCACATGTTCCTCATGTGCCTGTCAGTAATACCTTCCTCGTTATCATGGGAAGGATGTCTCTGGGAAGTAGCATAATATACTTACAACAGGCAGTCAAATTGCGTTCAAAAGGGAGACCAACATTAAAAGAAATCTGTTATTACCCAAAAGGGGGAGTATAAAGCACAGAAACCAGATTATCAGCTTTTCTCCATGTGTAAACATATATGGAGTTTTTATAATGTAATTGAGTAGAATGTTTTAAAAAATTATAATTGTTATTTTAAAAGTAAATAAAAAATTTCAAAATATCGTCTTCTCCAAGGTTTCCGCCAGTATCAGCATATATCTTGTTTTAATCCCTTTTGTGGCACTAATTATATTTCCACTTGCTATTATTTTTCAGGGTATGCAATGGGTCTCTGTCTGTATAATATCTCCAGACAAAGAAATAGTTACAGCTTTAAACAGCAAGATGTTTTCCAGGCTAAGGATAAAGAGAAGGAATGCTCCTTAAAATTCATGAATATTTGTCACATGTCCTAAAGGCAAACCAAGGGTGAAGGTCAACAGACCCTATAATATAGTATTCTAAACGAAAATTCTTGTTGAAGGTTACATGTCGTAATACAACAGAATCTCCTTGCCTTTCATGTACACTTAAATAAAGGTCTTTGCAATTGATTGGATGGAAAGCTGGGGAAGGGAAGAGGAGGAGAAGAGGCAAGAGGATAAAAAGAATGTCTGGGTGGATCTGTCCACAAAGAAACTGATAGGATATTTGAAATAGGTGAGCTTTTGGTGGAACAAACTAACATTATGCAGGGAATAAATGACTACCAAACACCGTTGGCATATCTAATTATACTTCTGGCTGAAGAGCTAAATATATTTAGGCAACTTCTTCTAATGAGAAAAGATTTTCCATCTAATAAATATGGAGAGTTAGGATGTCCATAAGCTATTTTACCTTTTCAATAGTTCATTACAAGACAGGGGTGAAGAGAGAATAAAGTGGAGTTTTATGATTTTTCTGTGGTGATACATCAACCTTTTATCTCCATATTTTTTATGAGAAAGAGGAAATTGAAAATGCATACAGTAGGAAAGAATAAAATAATCAGTTTAAAGTGGCTAAAATATCAACTCATTTGTACCTTTGCCCCAGTATTGAATTTAACCCAGCAAACCACACTGGAGAGTTTCTGTGGCACAGAAAATTTCAGTTTGTATTTCATTTTCATTGATATTGTTTTAAGTTAAGAAAGAAAGAATATAGATTAAAAGGGAAAAAAATTAGCTTGAGAATCAGAAACCTTGCATTCTCTGTGCTCTATGGACAGGACAAAAAGGATTAGGCCTAAAAGCAGCAGATGAAATTCAATTTAGACATTAGAAGGTCATGAAATTTGGACCTTAGCCCAAAGCAAAGGGATTTGAATCCAATTTCTAACTTTTACATTATCTCTGAGACTCAGTTTTCTTATCCGTGAAGTGGGGCTTATATTGCCTAATTTACAGAATTATTGTGAGGAACAGAGATGATTTATAAAAAAACCTGATATATACATAATATTAATCAATCAAACTATACCTATTAATATTTTCCACAGGTTTCTACCCAAGGAACAGATAAAGTATTAAAGCTTCTAGTCTCTAGCTATAGGTGAGGAATTCCCAAGACATGATCTATGTCTAGCCAAGAAAAACAGTACTGCTGGATATGTGTCACAACGAGAATATTAGAGAAAATAATTAGGAATTTTGAGAGGAATGGATGTTATAGGGCCCCGTGAAAATAGGTTAGGAAAGATGTACTCTTGCATATGTGACTCTCAAGTCTTTGAGAGACTAGGGGAACACAGTGATTTATCTTAATCCAAATGTTTTAATGCCATTTTTATACAATGTTGGTGATGCTGAGACTTAGTCATGTTGTATATGCATGTTATTTACAATTATGAAACATATGCTATTGTAAAGTTTCCTGTACTTGCTGTAGTCTGTATTATGAGAACCTTAGAATAAAGTTGGATGCCATAATCTATGCAGCTTTAGGATCCATTCAGTAGCTGCAAACTGTTTTTTTTTTTTCCTTTCTTTCTTTCTTTTTTTTCTTTTTTCTTTTTCTTATTTTATTTATTTATTTTTTTTGCTATGGGACTTATGTGTTCACATGAGAGAGAGATAGGAAGTGAGAAAGCACACACACACCCCTCCGCAGGGATGGCCATACCACAATCCTTGCTCATCTATTTTCCTCTAGGGATTTTGAGCATGCACACACATGCATCCAGCTTGATTTTCAAGCCACTGGGTCTGGGACTCAAACTGTTCAGACAGCCATGTGGGATTCAGCTACTTCAACCTTCACACCCTCTACTGGGTCCAAGAGCTACAAACCTTCTCAAGGTCATCCTCAGTCTAAATGACTCTTTCATTCCACTATTTCTATCATAAGTGGATGAGAGAATTTTCTTGCACTATATCTCTGTTTTCTTTCTTGTATAGTAGAAATACCAGTGACTCTTCGAGTGTTATTTCTTTACAAAAGCTTTTGTAAACTTTCTTTTTATAATGAGCGTTAAAGATGATAATGAAGCAGTGAGAAGAACTGAGGCCAGAGACCACCTTCAGACCTCCACTGACCCCCAGCAGTTGCAGGTGTCATCCAGACAGTCCTGCTGTCACCTCCTTCCTCTATCATTAGCTCCAGAACCTGCACAGCAGCAGCCAGTGAGAAGAACTGAGGCTGAAGACCATCTAGGGACCACCACTGACTCCTGGATGTTCCAGTTGAAACTCTGCAGCTCAGCTTAAAGTACACCTGTCCCCAAGAAACCAAGAGGCCATTAGAATGTCCAGTTCCAGTGATGATGGTGCAGGTTACAGGGTGAGTGTAAGGGAGACAGAGCTGCAGAGAGATAACAGCTCATCTCCACCTGCACACCTTTGAAATCTCAGAATTAGCTATAAGAAATTAGGAAGATGGGAACCAGCAGTTTGTGTAATGGCTATGTCACTGGACTCCCACGTAGTCGACCGTGGTTTGGTCCTGGACCCGGTGGCTTAAAACCCATGCCGGGCACATGTGCGTGCGTGCCCAAGGTCCCGAGAGGAGAATGGAAGAGAAGGGATTGCGGCGTGGCCATCCCCTCTGGGGGGTGATTTCTCGCTTTCTTTCTCTCTGTCTCTCTTTGTCTGGCGAGCGCATGCACCCTATAGTGAAAAACCTCTCAAAAAAAAAAAAAAGAAATTAGGAAGAAATATATAACCCATCAGATGACCAGAAACCAGCACAGAGGCATAAGAAATATGAGAAACAAAAAACAAAAAAAAACAAAAAAGAACCTCTCTCCCTCAAGGAAACGAACAAACAACACCTCATCATCCATAGACAGTACAATAGAACTCGTGGAAATGTCAAATAAACAGTAATGAATATTCATAAGTGACAGAAGTAAATGAGATGTAAGAGTAAGGAGACAATGAACTCCAGGAGATGCAAGAGAAAAGAGACAACTAATTCTAGGAGATGAAGAAGTCCTTCCACAATTTGAAAGAAGAAATAGAAACCATTAAACAGAATCAAACAGAACTGTTAGAGATGAAGGCTATAATACAGAAAATAAGAAATTCCCTCAAAAGTATTAAAAGCAGATTAGATCATGCAGAAACCAGTCTAAGACCTGGAAGACAAAACTTCTGATCTAGAAAAAAAAAATCACCAAAATGAATGAAAAAATTAAGCAGAAACATATGAGGACAATATACAAGAAATACTAGATACCTTCTGAATAATTGATATCCCATAGGGTGAAAAAATCTAATACGGGGATTGATAATCTATTCCATAAGATCCTAGAAGAAAACTTTCCAAGCCAAGAGAAGCATTCAAACATCGAGATCCAAGAAATACAAAGGGACCCAAATAGAATCAACCCAAGAAGATTCTCTCCACTGCATATCATAGCCAAATTTAACCAAACTCACAGATAAAGACAAGATTTTAAAAATGGCAAGAGAGAAATATCAAGTTACTTACTGAGGTTATCCCATCAAGCTACATCAAACCTCTCGGTGGAACGATATAAATAAGGAAAGAGTAGGAATATATATTCAAAGTGTTCAAAGAAAAACAACTTCTACCAAGATTACTATACCCAGTAAGATGATCTTTCAAATGGGAAGAAAAGATAAAAACATTCTTAGATTAAAAAACCTGAAAGAATTTACCAAAACCAGACAGGCTGTTCAAGAAATACTGAAGAGGGAATCAGCATTTAGCAGAATGGCTATGTCGCTGGACTCCCACATAGTCAACCGCGGTTCGCGTCCCAGACCCGGTGGCTTAAAACTCACGCGGGGTGCGTGTGCGTGCATGCCCAAGATCCTGAGAGGAGAATGGAGGAGAAGGGATTGCGGTGTGACCATCCCCCCGGGGGGGGTGATTTCTCTCTTTCTGTCTCTATGTTTCTCTCTGTGTGTCTGGCGAGCACACGCGCCCTATAGCAAAAACCTCTCCAAAAAAAAGAAAGAAATACTGAAGAGAATGTTGTACCAGGGAATCTAAAGGCAGACAGACAGAAATAAGAGAACAAAAAACAGCCAAGAAAATGACTGATATAATGGTAGGTACAAGTGAAGGGCTGGACAAAGGTATTCATGTGAATGGAAACCAAAAAAGGCTGCACTTATGCTACTAATCTCAGACAAAAATAGGCTTTAAGACAAAAACTGTAGGAAGAGTCAAAGAAAGGTATTATATAGTAGCAAAAGGGCTAATTCTTCAAGAAGGTATAATGCTTTTGAATATCTATGCATCCAACTCCAGAGCACCTGAATATGTAAAGGAAAAACTGCTAGATCTAAAAGAAGAGATAGACTGCAGCATACTAAATGTTGGGGATCTCAACACCCCACTATCTCCTTTGGACAGATCACCTAGGCAAAAAATAATCAAAAAGAGACAGGATCTAAATGATATTATTATAAATCAAATGGACTTGACAGATATCTGTAGAACTTTCCACACAAAAATTATGAAATATACATTTTTCTTACCCCTGCATAGAAACTTTTCAAAAACTGACCACGTGCTAGGGCACAAAACAAGCCTTTACAGATTCAAAGGCTTCAAATCATATCCTGTATTTTCTCTGACCATGATGGAATTAAACTTGATATTGATTTCAGAAAAAAAAAACTCAAAAATATACAAACATATTTAAACTAAACATTCCACTTCTGAATGACTTCACAACTACTGAAGAAATTAAGACTTAAATCAAAAGAGGCATTGAAACCAATGATAATGAGTACACAAGTTTTCATAAACTATAGGTCACAGCAAAAGCAGTCATAAGAGGGAAGTTCATAGCAATTAGTATCCATTAGAAAAATATGGAAAGGTGACAAATGGACAACCTAACATCATGCCTCAAGGAGTTGGAAAAACAACAACAACAACAAAAAATCCAAAAAATGCCAGAAGAAAATAAATAATAAAGATTTAAGTTGAAATAAATAAAATAGAAAATAAACTGTACAAAAAATAAATGAAATCAAAAGTTTGTTCTTTGAAAAGATAAACAAAATTGAGACACCATTAGCTAGATTAATTAAGAAAAAGAGAGAAAAGAACCAGATAAATCAAATTTGCCAAGAAACAGGCAATATTACAACAGAAATAAGAGAAATGCAAAACATCATTAGAGAATACTATGAGTGACTATATGTCAACAAACAAGAAAATCTGGATGAGATGGACAAATTCCTGGATACATATTATACCAAGACTGAATCAGGAAGACATAGAAAGCCTAAATAGACCCATAACAAGCGATTGAATCAGTAATAATCTCCCAACAAAGAAAATCCCTGGTCCTGTTGATTTCAGTTTTGAATTTTACAAAACTTTCTGATGCTACTTAAACTATTTCTAAAGATTAAAAAGGAATGAACCCCCCCCAATTTATTTTATGAAGCCTCCATCAGTCTCATACCCAAAACAGATTAGGACATAATAAAAAAAAGAAAGCTACAGACAAATATCTTTGATGAATATACATGCAAAAATTCTCAGCAAGATATTAGCAAACTGTATCCAGCAACATATAAAAAAGATTATATAGGCTGTGGTGGTTAAGGTGCTGGATTCTCACATGGCCACCACTGTTTGAGTCCCAGACCTTGTGGCTTGCTTTCTTACTTTCCCCTTTTCTCTCTCTCTTTCTCTTTAGTCAAGTTAAAAAAACAATAATAAATAATAATAACAAATTTAATTAAAGAATTAATTTTTTAAAAGATTAGAAATAATGGCCTGGTATGGTTTATTCCAGGGATGCAATTGTGGATCAACATAAGTAAAACCATACATGTAATACACCATATTAACAGAAAGAAAGTTTAAAATCATATGTTCATATTACCTGATGCAGAAAAAACATTTGATAAGATAGAACATCCCTTCATGATTAAGACTCCTAGCAAAATCAGCATAGGAGGGACATTTCTCAACACAATAAAAGCCATCTATGAAAAACTCAATGCTAAGATCATATCAAACAGAAAAATGGTGAAAACTTTTCTGCTGAAAACTGGCAAAAGACAAGGCTGCCAACTTTAATGAGCAATATAATCAGAAAACAGAATAAAATAAAAATCATTAAAATAGGGAAGTGAAATTATCTCCATTGTAGATGATGTGATTGTGTATATATAGAAGACTCAAAGGTATCCACAAAGAATCTCCTGAAAGTGATAAGTGAATACAGTAAAGTGTCAGGATACAAAATTAGCATACAAAAATGTATAGCATTTCTATATATGAACAACAAGCAGTCTGAGGTAGAACTGAAGAAAGTAGTCCCATTTACCATGACCACAAAAAGTATAAGATACCTAGGAATAAATTTAACCAAAGAAGTCAAAGACATCCACAAGGAAAACTATGAAAATCTAAAAAGAGAAATCATAGATGACACAAAAAAGTTGAACAATATTCCATGTTCCTAGATTGGAAGAATTAATATAATCAAAATGGCAATTCTACCTAAATTATCTACTTATTTAATCCAATCCCGATCAAAGTGCCAGAGACATTCTTCACAGATCTATAAAGAACAATCATACTATTTGTCTGGAATCATAAAGGACCTCATATTTCCAAAGCAATCATGCACAAGAAGAGTGGAGTGGGTGATATCTCACTCCCTAACCCAAAAATACACTACAAAGCTGTGGTAATCAAAACAGCATGGTGTTGGTGCAGAAACAGATGGACCGGCACAAAAGAGACCCCAAAACATATGATGAACTGATATTTGACAGAGGGCACCAGTCAATCCAGTGGGGGATGGGGGGGAATGTCTTTAGTATATTTTGCTGGAAAAACTGGGTATCCACTTGCAGAAAGATAAATCTGGACCCCTATCTCTCAACATTACCAAAAATCAACTCAAAATGGATCATAAACCTAAACCTAGGACCCCAAACTATAATACTGGTGGAAAATACTTGGTAAACTCTAGGAGTCATAGGAGTAGGCAAATGCTTCTTAAATAAGACCCCCAAAGCACAGGCAATAATCTCCAAAATAGACAAGTGGAATTATATCAGATTAAGAAGTTTCTGCACAGCAAAAGACACAGTAATTATTTTGAACTGACAACTCGGAATGGGAGGATATTTTTTTTTTTT
>NW_006205663.1:920526-922063 GCF_000334495.1 Tupaia belangeri chinensis
GCAATCCCTTCTCCTCCATTCTCCTCTCGGGATCTTGGGCACGCACGCACACGCGCCCGGCGTGAGTTTTAAGCCACCGGGTCCGGGACACGAACCGTGGTCGACTACGTGGGAGTCCAGCGACATAGCCATTACGCTAACTGCTGGTTCCCTGGGAGGATATTTTTGTAAATTATGCCTCAGATAAAGGACTGATAACCAGATACACAGGAAACTCAAGCAGCTTACCTGAAAAAAAAATGATCAACCCAATTAAAAGATGGGAAAATGAGCTGAACAGTCAACTCTGTAAGGAAGACATATGAACAGCTGAAAAGCATATGAAAATAAAATGCTCAACCTCCCTCATCATAAGGGAGATACAGCTCAAAACCACAATGAGATACCCCCTAATCCCAGTCAGAATGGTTAAGATTAAAATTAAACAAAAAATGAAAAGTGCTGGCAAGGCTGCGGAGAATAGAGAACTCTCCTACACTGTCAGTGGGGATGTAAATTAGTACTGCCACTATGGATATCAATATGAAGATTCCTAAAAAGCCTACAAATAAAACTACCATATGATTCAAAAATTCCACTCCTTGTTATCTACTCAAAGGATAGGAGAATGCTCAGTGGGAAAACTGCTTGCACATGCATGTTTATTGCAACATTACTCACAATTGCTAAGACATGGAACCAAACCAAATGTCCATGAACAGATGTATGGATTGAAAAAGTGTGGCATATATACACTATGGAATACTACTCAGCCATAAAATAATCCTGACATTTGATAGAAAGTAAGTGAATATGGATGATTTACTGCGAGTGAAGCAAGCCAGATTGTGAGAGAGAGACATCGTTATGTCTCCACTTAATATATATGAACTGTCCACACTCTATGGCAGAAATTGAAAAATTACAGGATATAGGGTAATGAAAAATGGTTATGGACACTACAGACAGTGTGGGAAGAGGGTGGGAGATTAGGGAGAGTAAAAAGCTAGGTATCAAGTAGAAAAATAGAGAGGCAAGACATTTAAGGGATGCAGAAATCGATGATTGTTGAAGACAACTTGTATTAAATCTTCAACTGGACTGGTGTGAAGTATATTCATGCTGGGCAAATTCACTTTACAAACTGTAGTGATGTATAGTGATTGAATGTATAAAGTTAAAATAATTTTTTTAAAAAAGATGATAGTGAAGCTGTGGAAACAAATCTCTCAGTTTTTCTATGCCATAAGATATATACAGAATTTATGGTTTGGGATGTAGTTGTAAATCAAAAAATTGTGATAGACTTGAGATCAATTTAAAAATTTTCTTTTTAGGACCAGCAGTTAGTGTAATGGCTATGTCACTGGACTCCCATGTAGTTGACCGTGGTTCATGTCCCAGATTCAGTGGCTTAAAACTCACGCCAGGTGTATGTGCATGCATGCCCAAGATCCCAAGAGGAGAACGGAGGAAAAGGGATTGTGGTGTGGCCATCCCCCCTGGGGGGTGATTTCTCGCTTTATATCTCTCTGTCTTTTTGTCTGTCTGGCGAGTG
>NW_006205663.1:922471-930501 GCF_000334495.1 Tupaia belangeri chinensis
TAACCTTTACCATTTATGGCAGACTAGGTATTCAAACCCAAGCCAAGCCAAAGGTAGTTTCAGTTATAAACTAAATTTTAGTTAGCCATTGAAGAAGTGTTCTCAAATAGAGGTAATAATCAAATAGAGCAGAAAAGTAGGAGTGGGGAGGAAGGAACAGCTCAAATCAGGTGAGATTATGCAGTATTTCTCCCCAGATGGCAGCAGAGAGGGAAGCAGAATGTACCCAGGCATTAAAAATCCAAGACTTTGATCTCCTAGATCTTGATGCGTGGCCGGATTTCCTACTGTTATTGAAAGTACTGGAGTGCCTTCAGTTAGTCTCTTAAGATACATTTTCCCTTCTTAACCACTTTTAATAGGAATTACAACAAAATCTCAAAAGAAAGCTAGTTCCCATGGGATAGCTAGCACCTGGAGGTTTGAAGAGTTGAGAAAAGGTTTAGATTAAACTCCAAATTTTGAGCTTTGCCCTTCACTGGAATTCCCTCAGCTCATCAAAGCTGGGGTAGACTAGTACTCAAGTTTAACAAGCTTCAAGGATATCAGTTGCCTACTTTGCTAAATCTTGAAATGCCACTAATGTGGATCAGCACTCTTTACAAACATTTACTTTTTTGCATTGGTTCTTTGTTATAACAAGCTTCAAGGATATCAGTTGCCTACTTTGCTAAATCTTGAAATGCCACTAATGTGGATCAGCACTCTTTACAATCAATTACTTTTTTGCATTGGTTCTTTGTTACCCTAATTCAGTTCTGCTGGCCAGGGTCTTCAACTACTGCCCTGCAGGTCATGCACTTTACAACTCCAGGGGATGCCATTCACATAGACTGTAATGGAAATATTGACACCCCCCCCAATTGTGTGATATGCTTGGCACTTCTGCTGATATTTACAGAGTCTATATTTGGGACTGAGGCTATGGTTGTGAATGTGACCTCTAACTTCTATTTACTATTTTAAAATGTATCTCTACTTAGAGTTAGATTTTTACACTAATTATTAATTTCAAAAAGATAAGATGAAACTAGGCTGATGGACAGCATGTTACTCTAATTCTCTCCTTAGGCATTAATTGGAGGATTTAAAAAAATGCTGACTTGACAGTTGAAATATGAGCATAGTAGGAAGGATGGTGATATCCAATGGATTTGGTGTATGGACTATCCCGATGGAATATTTTCAGCATATTTTGTATGGCTTCTAGTTTGTTCTCAAAAATAGCTTGATAAGCCTATGATCTGAATTCAATTGGTTTGGGGACAATGCTTGTTTGAAGCATATTTCCCTGTGAACATGTCTCTTTAAAACCTCTCTTGCACAGATCCATCTGACTTCATCACAAAGGTCCTTGAAGAATGGCGTACTTGGGGACCAGCAGTTAGCGTAATGGCTATGTCGCTGGACTCCCATGTAGTCGACCGCGGTTCACGCCCCGGACCCTGTAACTTAAAACTCATGCCGGGCACGTGTGCATGCGTGCCCAAGATCCCGATAGGAGAACGGAGGAGAAGGGATTGCGGCATGGCAATCCCCCCTGGGGGATGATTTCTCGCTTTCTGTCTCTCTGTCTCTCTCTGTCTGTCTGGCGAGCGCACATGCCTTATGGCAAAAACCTCTCAAAAACAAAAACAAAAACAAAAGTGGGGAGGTTGGAACAGCTCAAATCAGGTGAGATTATGCAGTATTTCTCCCCAGATGGCAGCAGAGAGGGAAGCAGAATGTACCCAGGCATTAAAAATCCAAGACTTTGATCTCCTAGATCTTGATGCGTGGCCGGATTTCCTACTGTTATTGAAAGTACTGGAGTGCCTTCAGTTAGTCTCTTAAGATACTTTTTCCCTTCTTAACCACTTTTAATAGGAATTACAACAAAATCTCAAAAGAAAGCTAGTTCCCATGGGATAGCTAGCACCTGGAGGTTTGATGAAGAGTTGAGAAAAGGCTTAGATTAAACTCCAAATTTTGAGCTTTGCCCTTCACTGGAATTCCCTCAGCTCATCAAAGCTGGGGTAGACTAGTACTCAAGTTTAACAAGCTTCAAGGATATCAGTTGCCTACTTTGCTAAATCTTGAAATGCCACTAATGTGGATCAGCACTCTTTACAATCAATTACTTTTTTGCATTGGTTCTTTGTTACCCTAATTCAGTTCTGCTGGCCAGGGTCTTCAACTACTGCCCTGCAGGTCATGCACTTTACAACTCCAGGGGATGCCATTCACATAGACTGTAATGGAAATATTGACACCCCCCCCAATTGTGTGATATGCTTGGCACTTCTGCTGATATTTACAGAGTCTATATTTGGGACTGAGGCTATGGTTGTGAATGTGACCTCTAACTTCTATTTACTATTTTAAAATGTATCTCTACTTAGAGTTAGATTTTTACACTAATTATTAATTTCAAAAAGATAAGATGAAACTAGGCTGATGGACAGCATGTTACTCTAATTCTCTCCTTAGGCATTAATTGGAGGATTTAAAAAAATGCTGTCTTGACAGTTGAAATATGAGCATAGTAGGAAGGATGGTGATATCCAATGGATTTGGTGTATGGACTATCCCGATGGAATATTTTCAGCATATTTTGTATGGCTTCTAGTTTGTTCTCAAAAATAGCTTGATAAGCCTATGATCTGAATTCAATTGGTTTGGGGACAATGCTTGTTTGAAGCATATTTCCCTGTGAACATGTCTCTTTAAAACCTCTCTTGCACAGATCCATCTGACTTCATCACAAAGGTCCTTGAAGAATGGCGTACTTGGGGACCAGCAGTTAGCGTAATGGCTATGTCGCTGGACTCCCATGTAGTCGACCGCGGTTCACGCCCCGGACCCTGTAACTTAAAACTCATGCCGGGCACGTGTGCATGCGTGCCCAAGATCCCGAGAGGAGAACGGAGGAGAAGGGATTGCGGCATGGCAATCCCCCCTGGGGGATGATTTCTCGCTTTCTGTCTCTCTGTCTCTCTCTGTCTGTCTGGCGAGCGCACATGCCTTATGGCAAAAACCTCTCAAAAACAAAAACAAAAACAAAATAACTTTGTCTCACCAGGTTTCCCCTCCAAACTCCAAGGATAAAAAAAATTAAAATAATAAAATAAAATAGAATGGTATACTTGTCAATATTGGCATATGGGCATGAAGGAGATAGTGTCAGACATTGACACACTGAGGTGTTAAGAAATAGGCTGAAATTGGACAAAATGTGACTATTGCAACATTATTAATCTAGTTCATTCATTCATTTTTCTCAGTCAACTTTCACTGGGCACATAATATGCATAAAATGCTATCAAAAGAAGAGACAAATGATAAATAAGTGAATTTGGATTCTAGAGTCAGTTATTGTTACATAATTGTTAAGCACACCAGTTCCAGAGTCAAGTCACCTAATTTTGAATCCACCATTCCCTAGATGTTTAATCTTGAAAACTTTCCTGAAGCTCTTTGAATTTTGGCTTTCTTAACTATAAAATAGAAATTGTAAAAGCAATTGCCTTACAAGGTTATTCTGTGGATTAGGTGACATAATCCATGAAAAGAACTAAGCTCAGTTTCTGGTACATAACTCTCAATAATAGCTATATTTACTACCATTCTTGTATTTACAATAATTAATTCTAAGCAGCATAGAAGATCAGTAAAGAACACAAATTCTGTAGCCAGAGTGAGTTTGAATCTTAGCTCTATCACTTACCACCATGTGACCCCAGAAAAGTAAAATATATCTCAGTGTTTCAGTTTCCACCTCATCTAGTCATTTTCAGAATTAAATGTGTTGATGTATCCAAAATGCTTTAACGAGTGCCTTGTCTGTAGTATGCACTCACTGAACGTTAACTGTTATTAGAGATTATATAGCTGTTTCCTCATATAGTAGATTGAACCATGCCTCCTCCCAAAAGATGTGTCCAAGTCTCAACAAATCTCTTCCACATACATGTTGAATGTGACCTTATCTGAAAATAGGACTCTTGCAGATGTAATTAAGTTAAGGACTTCAGGTGAGATCATTCTACATTTACGGTGGGCCCTGACTCCAAAGACTCTTATCCTTATAAGGGAAAGAAGATTTGAAACTCAGACATAGTGAAGAAGGCCATGTGGAGATGGAGGCATACATGAGAGCTATGCTGTCAGAAACCAAAGAATGATAGGAGCCAGCAGAAGCTGCAATAACAAGAAAAATTTCTCCCATAGACCCTGAAGAGGGAGTGCAGCCCTGCCGACACCCTGATTTCCATCTTCCAGCCTCCAAATCTGTGAGAAAATAAATTTCTGTTGTTTCAAGCCACCGAGTTTGTGGTAAATTTGTTGCAGCAGCCCCAGGAAACTAATAGACCTCCCATTATTTCCATTTCCTACTGTTACAAAAAACTAAGTAACATTGCCTTCTATTTCAAGAAAGCTACTTTAAATAGTAGAAAAATGACAAACTTTTCAGCACCATTTTGCATTTTTTTAAACCTGAAATTTTATATATATTCTATATGCTTCCTTATAGGGACATTCAGAAAGCCGATTTCTCTATACAAAGGTAGGGACATGTGCTGCTTAACAATGGGGATACTTTCTGAAAAGTGTGGTGTTAGATGATTTCACCATTTTGTGAATTTCATGGAGTGAACTCACACAAACTTACAGTAGATGGTTTAGCCTAAGACACACCTAGGCTATATGGTATAATCTATTGCTCTTAGATTGCAAACGGGTATAGTGTGTTACTTTACTGAATACAGAAGGCAACTCTAACATAATGGGAAGTTTTGCATATCTAAACCATATCCTCATACAGAGAAGGTCCAGCAAGAACATGTTATAAAACAGAGGTCCCCAACTCCCAGGCTACCGACCAGTACCAGTCTTTGGTCTGTTAGGAACTGAACAGCACAGCAGTAGGTGAGCAGCAGTAAGCACGTAAAGCTTCATCTGCATTCACAGTCACTTCTTATCACCCACATTACCACTGCACTCCATATCCTGTCAAGTCAGTGGTGGCATTAGAGTCTCATAGCAACATGAATCCTATTGTGAACTGTGCATGTGAGGGATATAGGTCGCATGCTCCTTATAAGAATCTAATGCCAGATGACCTGAGGTAGAGCTGAGATGGTGATGCTAGCCCTGGGGAGTGTCTTCAAATGCTACATTATGGTGAGGTGTAAAATTATTATATATTACAATGTATTAATAATAGAAATAAAATGCACAATAAATGTGCACTTGAATCATCTCAAAATCATCCTCCAATCCCTGGTCCATGGAAAAATTGTTGTTCTTGAAAACAGTTCCTGTTGCCAAAATTGTTGGAACTTGAGGATGTGAAAGGTGAAAACTGGTATACTTGTAAAGGGCACTTAACCATGAATGAAACTTGCAGAACTGGAAATTTATCTCAGTGAATCAGTGAGTGAGTTGGAAGAGAATGTGAAGGACTAAGACGTTACTATACAATAGACTTTATAAACACTGAACACTTAGACTACACTAAATATATAAAAAATACTTTAATTCTTCAATAATAAATTAACCTTAGTTTACTGTAACATTTTTTTCTTAATTTCAGATTTTTAAACTTTTTGACACTTGTAACCTTAGCTTAAAATGCAAACATATTTATAGCTATTAAAATATTTTCTTTTTTATAGTCATAACCTCTAATTTTTTTATTTATTTGATTTTGTATTTTATAAACTTTTTTTGTTAAAAACTAAGACACAAACACACACTATCTGAGCCTACACAGAGACAGAATCATCAACATCATTGTCTTCCACCTCTACATCTTGTCCCACTGGAAAGTTTTCATGGGCTATAACATGCATGGAGCTGCCATCTCCTATGGTAACAATGCTGTCTTCTGAAATACTTCCTGAAGAACCTTCCTGTGTCTCTTTTTCTTTCTTTCCAGAAATATGTCCATGGTGACTTGCTTGGTTGGTTTACCAGGTGTGAGTTTCAAGTCACTGGGTCTGAGACTTGAACCATGGTTAGACATGTGAGAGTCTAGTAATGTAACCATTATGCCATCTACTGGTACCTAGGTCTCTCTTCTTAAAAGACTAGATCCAATTTTGAGTTTATTGGGCATAGTTCTTCATTATAGAGAAATAGCGAATATTGGTCCATAAATGATGGTCCTTTAATAGTTACAACCTAATTCATTTCTGATCTAGGCTGTATACACTTAGTTCCTCCAACTGCTACTTATTTTTTAATCATTTTAGACTTGTCATGTTCTTGGTCATCTTCCACTGACCAAAGTTTAATTCACCTATTTCCTTTGTAAAATTTGATCTTCATAATTGATTGTGGTATTCTGACCAATAAAAAAGTTCAGTGTGACTGTACTTGGAGTATAATCAATTTGTAGCAATTTGTTTTGTGGCAACTACTTCATCCTGTTAGCTTACACTCAACTTAAAAGTCACATAAAATCTTCAAATCTTTTTTCACAAACATTGTTTATAAGACTCCTCTCATCCATTCTTTCTCAACTGGTCCATTAAGATCAGGCCTTTAAATTTGTTCCCATTATATTTTATTTTATTAGTTTTGAGTCATTATTACAATATGTAGCAGGGAAATATAGAGATTGTATTCAATCTTCCTATATATTTGCTTCTTTTTTAAGATATTGTCTAAATCCAAAAACTTGATAAGAATTTCTTTATCAAGTTAGGTAAATAGAAATATAACATGAGATTAAGATAACGGGCTCTCAATTTAAATCCTGTATCTGTGTCCCAGTATTGATATTAATTATCTTCATTGTCTTTGAGAAATTACTTGTCTAAGCTCAACCACTTTATCTGTAAAATGAGGGCAATAACTTATATAGTTCATAATATTATTATGTGGATTGCATGCAATAATGTTCACAAAGAATTTAACATGATAAACGAAAGAGTCAGTCATTCATTCTTCCAACTAACACGTGTTGAATGATTGGTACTTTTCAGTCATTGTTCTACGTCAAAGAAATTACATTATATCGGGACCAGCAGTTGGCATAATGGCTATGTCACTGGATTCTGGTGGATTCTATTCGATTCGAGTCCCAAACATGGTGGCTTAAATTCCCACTGGGTGCGTGTGCGTGGGTGCCCAAGATCCTGAGAGGAGAATGGAGGAAGAGATTGTGGTGTGGCCAGCCCCCTGAGGGGTGATTTCTTGCTTTCTGTCTCTCTGTATTTCTGTCTTTCTGGTAAATGCACATACCCTATAACAAAAACCTCTCCAAAAAAAAATGTCATTATAAGGGTTAAGGGGTAGTATAGTGGTGACATAACTGGATCCACATAGGAAAGATCCTGTGTTTATGTCTTGGGACTTTTCTGCGTCCTGAGCACACCAGGCATGCTCTCTGAGTCCTGAGCACACCAGGCATGCTCACAAGAACCCTTGGTGTCAGCTGATGAGACTGGAAGTGGATAGCAGCATGAGGACCCTGTTAGGAATCTCATGAAAAAAATAAAATAAAATAAATAAACTTTATAAAAGGAGACAACATTATATTCTATTGAGAAAGGCAGACAGAGATCCTTCATAAAATTTGTATTCTTAGTTATGAGAGTAAGACATAATGAATAAATGAAATAATTTCAGGAAGTGATAAACTATATGAAAAAAATAGGCCAAAAGGACAGAGGAGGTGCTGGTTAAGGGAGAATACCTTTAAAGAGGCACTATTTATACCAAAACCTGCATGAGATAATGAAAAGCATCACATTAATAACTGAGCAAATAGTGCTCCAGGCAGCAAATTCAATGTCTGGAGAGGGGAACAGGATTGAAGTTGTAAGGGATGTAATGAAGATCAGTGTTGTTGCAGCTCTGTGAACAATGGAGTACAGTAGTAAGAGATGTGAACAGAGAGAAAAGCAAGGAAAAGGTCAGATTTTGGATTGCATTATAAGTGTAATGGGAAGTCATTGGAAGATTTACATTATGGTTTAAAGTTCACTCTGATTGCTGTGTGGAGAATGGATTGTATAATAGATAAAAGTGGAAGAAAAAAG
>NW_006205663.1:930540-931835 GCF_000334495.1 Tupaia belangeri chinensis
TGGTCTGTGGGGGTAGCTGTGTAACTTGAGAAAGTAGGTAAATTTATAATTAGATTTGACAAAATTGGGACCAGCAGTTAGCGTAATGACAAAATTTTTAAATGCATTGAGTATGAGAGATGAGGGAATGAGAAGAAACAAAGATGACTCTTGTAAGTGTTCATATAATTTTAGATAGTATTATTTTCTATATATTTATACAAGTAATAAAAATATTGTGGGCATGATAATTTTTTTAATGATGAAAACTATTTCAGTCAACACTCAAGTAATTAGGATGATGCATTTTCTTCAACTTTGGAAACCTTTAATTATTACAGACTAGTCTGTTCCCTAGTAGAATTCTCTAGTATCATAGACCACTGCTCTACTAGATTTGCGTTTCCAGATGCAGCTCTTTGAACCATTACTAATCCAAGGTAAGGTTATTTCCAGTGTATGGTAATTATACTTTTTAAAAGTTAATAAGAAATTAGAGAAAGGAGAGAAAAAGAATTCTTTTTTTTTATTTTTTATTTTAATTTTTTCAGAAGGAGAGAGGCGAGAGAGGGAAAGTGAGAAAGCACCTTCCAGGGACCAGCAGTTAGCATAATGGCTATGTCGTTGGACTCCCACGTAGTTGACCACACACAGTTCCAGTCCTGGATCCAGTGGCTTAAACTCACACCAGGCGTCTGTGCGTGTGTGCTCAAGATCCCTAAAGGAGAATGGAGGAGAAGGGATTGCGGCATGGCTATCCCCTGGGGGGGGGGGTGTTTTCGCTTTCTATCTCTCTGTCTCTCTCTGTCTTTCCGGTGAGCGCATGCGCCCAATAAAGAAAAAAAAAAAAAGAAAAGAAAGCACCATCCAAGGGGAATGGTCATACAACAATCCTTTTTACTTCCTCTCTCTCTCTCTCTCTCTCTCCTGTTAGGATTCTGGGCATGCACATGTTTCGCAAGCTGCTGGGTCCAGG
This sequence comes from Tupaia belangeri chinensis, assembly GCF_000334495.1. Classification (NCBI taxonomy): domain Eukaryota; kingdom Metazoa; phylum Chordata; class Mammalia; order Scandentia; family Tupaiidae; genus Tupaia; species Tupaia belangeri. Next base: position 931,496 of record NW_006205663.1, read on the forward strand.
ACTTGAACTAAGCAGCCAGTTATGTGGGATCTAGCCATTTTAACCATCACACCACCAGCTGCCAGGAGAGTTCTTATATCCTGCCAGGTTCTGTTCTGAGAAGTTTACACATTCATTATTTTACTCTTCATAATACATTATATTGACTATTTTCTCATCTCAGAAATGAAGAACCTGAAGGAACTGACAGATTAGGTAACTTGCCCAACACATAAGTGATATCTATGTTGGCTCTAAATTTGCTACATGACTTTTCTTAGGATAGCTCCTTTTTCTTTCTTCCTTTTCTTTTTTTTTTTTTTTTTTTTTTTTTTTTTTTAGGGGGTGTGTTTTTTCAGAA
>NW_006205663.1:931996-954339 GCF_000334495.1 Tupaia belangeri chinensis
ACTGTGGTCGACTATATGGGAGTCCAGCAACATAGCCATTACACCAACTGCTGGTCCCAGGATAGTCCCTTTTATCTGTGTCTAGGTCTTTCTCACTTTGATTTTTATGTGTAATGTATGTTTTGAAAGATTATAGTAATAGATGTTAAATATATGCTAACATTCTAAAATTGTACAAAATTTAAAAATCTGGGTAGAACTACTTTAGAAATGTATTGCAGTCTAGAGCCTCCCTGAGACTTGAGGCTCAGACTTTTAGTGCTGCTTAGTATTAAGAAACTTTTTAAATGCAAAGCTGCTTCTGTGAGCCTTCTGGTGGTTCACTTATGGAAGAGGAGACAGGTCAGTGTGCCTCACACTGGCCGATGATTCACTGGATTTTCATCTAGACTTTCTTTTCTTATCTTTTTTTTTAAGTTTTGAAGACTTATTTAGGTTTAAAAGCTAAACAACATTTATGGCCAATAGCATTTATGAAAAGTAAAAAAAAGCATTTATCTATATAAAACAATACTACACCTGCATATTATTTTTTCTTTCTCCCTGTTAACACTGTAATGTACACCTAAGCTTTCAAATAAGTTTGCACATTAATTATAAGTGAACTGACCCCTAAATTTAGTTTACTTTTGTCATTTATAACTTCACCCAGTGGCAGGAGAGGTCATGTCAGAGGTCCCCATGAGGCATTGAGCTCAACCTCACCACAGCACTGGACTAGCAGCAGCAACTGAACAAAGCATTGCTGTGTGAACCTGTCTAGGAGCCAGGCTCAGATTGAAGCATCAAACTGCAATCCTGCCAGCATAGTGGAACTGCAGACACATCTTGTTTTCTGCTAACCATGAAGTTTTCCTTCTCTTAAGAGATAATTTAGTAAACTTTAGTCCATTTTAAGGCAAATTCTTCACTTCAGTGGATGGAGGGGTGAGGGTCATGGCTGGTGTGGATGTTTGCATCTAACTTTTTATCATGATCATACTATGGGTGTACTTTAAAAACAAAAACAAAAACCCCTTTCTAATGGAGTAGCTGCTGCTGAATGTACCACAGGATAATGACTATTATTTATATAGCAATTTTCATCTTCAGTGTGTATTACAAATACTAACACATTAATCCTCTGGAGAGAAGTATTATATAATGCTTTGAGCAAACATCCACCCCTTGTATTTCCAAATGAATTGAGTAGGTTCATGAAATACAATCAATGGATCATCAGTATTAGTTGGAGCTATATTATACAAAATGATCCACTAGTACCCGAGTTAATGAGTGATGGTCACAGGTTCAGTTTGCAGTACATTACCAGAGGCTCTGGAGGGGAAGCATTTGCAAACCAATCTTGTGCTTCCTGGTCTCAGAGGACTTACCTTAATAATGGTTGACATTTCTTCACAGCCTCTAAATGGGTCCAGCTGGCACTGTGCAGGTTTCTCAGGTATGGTAGATTGTTTTACTTTATTCCATCTGTCAATGTTTCCTGATAGGGCATATTTTACTATAAAAATATTTTGATAAAACCAGCAGTGAAGTATTACTACTGGTTTGTATCTTGTCCAAGTCTCCCTCCGTCTCACTCTCCACCCTTCACTTGCATTATACTCTTTTAGCCCAAACACACAAACTGAGAGTTTCAAGATCTGAAAGAAATGAGGTGCCAGGTACAATAGCTTTTCTTCTTATCCTGAGCATCTATGTGGGCATTCTTTAAGTGGTCTATTGTTATATAGAACACTCCCTAATTGCATTGTCTTTTTCACTTTATTGCTGTGAGGTGGGAAGGTGCTATTGTTACAAAGTTTAAGGGAAGGTAGAAAAGGGTCAAATTGAGAAAAATCTGCAAAACACAATTATATAAAATCTGAATTCACCCCACAGTTTTGTTGATGTAGGTGATAAGCCAAAACATGATTTAGATTGCTATATTTAAAACACCTCAGCTGACTCACTTTTTATGATTAGGAAATATTTTATCTCCTGGAAATATGTCATACTACACAGATGAAGAATCCTGAAAAGGTCTTAGTTTTTGAACCTAAACCTCTTTCTCTCTCTGAGAAAATTTCATACCACAAGCAATTACAGAATATGCAGTGGACACTCTAGAGTGTCAAAGAGTTTATTAAATATTTAATTACATGGTGAAACCACCTAAAATGTGCTTTTCATATTATTATTATTTTACATATAAATTCTCCCTGTTTCTTGAAAGCAGGGGAAATGAACATAATCACAGGATATGATGCCAAATATCATCAGGTATATATAATATGTAAAACAAAATAGAGGCATGAGTTCAGAACTGTAGTAGCTATTTTCCATGGAGACAATCTGAAAGATTATAAGAAAACACAAAATGTTTAAGAATTTCATTTTATTTCCTAACAATGCTTCCTCCTATTTAAGAATGGGGAGGAGTATAAAATAAATAGAGCATTTATTAAAAAAAAAAGAGTCAGAAAGGAAACAACTATATGCAGTCTCCTAAAAAATTAGCCCTAATGTTTTTGTTGGTCAGTTTTTTTTTTTTTTGAGAGGTTTTGGCTATAAGGCGCGTGTGCTTGCCAAACAGCCAGAGAGAGCCAGAGAGACAGAAAGCGAGAAATCACCTCCTAGAGGGGATGGCCACGCCGCAGTCCCTTCTCCTCCATTCTCCTCTCGGGATCTTGGGCACGCACACAGATGCGCCCAGCATGAATTTAAGCCACCGGGCCCAGGATGCGAACCGCGGTCAACTACATGGGAGTCCAACGACATAGCCATTATGCCAACTGCTGGTCCTGGTCAGTTTTTAATAATTTACTTTGGGTGGGATTAGTATATGCTGTAAAGATTAAGTCATTGGATTCTCATGTAGTCCACCTCGGTGTGAGTCCTAGATCCAAGGGCTTGGAACTCCTGCTGGGCACATGTGCATGTATGCCCAAGATCCAGAGAGGAGAATGGATTGTGGGAATGACCCCCCCCAAGGTGATTTCTCACTTTCTATCTCTCTGTTTCTCTCTGTCTCTCTGGTGAGTGCACATGTCCTATAGAAAATTTTTTCTTAAAAATAATTTACTATGTGAATAATATTTTATTGATCAATAAATTCAAAACTAGAAGTTTCATATTTGGCATCAAGATGGGAAACCAGTGTTTTTGTTGGTGGACTTGACTTTTAGGTACCATTTTTGTTAAAAGTGCATTATCTGTGGGTGAGAGAGCGATACTGATATAACAAAGATAAAACAGTTGGATAAGCTGCAGACCCAGAAAGAAATGTTGGAACTCTGATGAAGTGAAGTTTGTCTGAAATTCTCTTTCATTTCTTTTCATCACAAATACACACCAACTGATACTATGTCATGTGGTGTTCCCAAATATTATTTATAAGCTAAATATTTGATCAGTTTTCTTTGCATCTACCAAGAGATCTCCTAGAGAAAGCAAGCTTGGGAACAACAATAGAATTGTTCTAGTGCCTTGCAAGCCAGAATTTTTATGTCCAAATTCAAAGAGATTGAGCTCCACAGGTTTCAGAAAGATTTCAGGAGAATGGGTTCTACTGTGTGAGAGCTCATTACAAAAGTTTACATTTGGACTGGATGAAGAGACATGTTTTATTTTGTCTATGAAATAATTTGGCTTCAATTCAGTGATTTTGCAGCTATAAAACACAACTAGTACAGCAATGTCTCTATGCAAACATTATCATATCATGATACTAAATCCACTTATGCATGAATCTGAGTAATGTAGTTTAAGAGAAGTAGGGGTTTTGGGAGAAGAGGGTTGCAAGCAAATTTGAATACTTGTATGAGGTAAGATGTCAGTTATTATTTTAACTTTGACCTGAGCAGTCACTCAAACCTTAGTAACGTGGAGCCTATTCATTCACTGTTTCTAATTCTAGCAGATAATATAATTAGTTGATTCGACTGAATAAATTATTTTTAGGCAATTTAATAATATCCATTTGCCTACAAAGGCTGTGTCAAAGGTGAAAAATCCTCATGTATTAGAGTAGAGCCTCTACTTGACTGCATTTGTGTATGTTTCTATGAAACTTGAATGCATCAAACCTTCATAGCTTTTGATAAATCCCCTGTCAAATATATTTTTAACCAATCTTAGTAATCAATAAGTATTTCTTTTTTTTTTCTTTTCTGAGAGGTTTTTGCTATAGGGTGTATGCACTCGCCAGAAAGACAGAGAGAGACAGAGAGTCAGAAAACGAGAAATAACTCCCCAAGGGATTGGCCAAGCCACAATCCCTTCTCCTCCATTCTCCTCTCAGGATCTTGGACATGCATGCACATGCACCTGGCATGAGTTTAAGCCACTGGGTCTGGGACTCAAACCACAGTTGACTACATGGGAGTCCAGTGACATAGCCATTATGCCAACTGCTGGTCCCAATATTTCTTAAATATGCTTAGCAGACTCAGAACTGTGTTAAGTCCTAATAAGATGAAAAAGCAGCATACTGAGGATGAGACAGATGTTATACACATAAAACCCTCAGAAACTAATCATGTTTTACACTATGTGGCACAAAAGTACATTTTCAAAAATGAAACTGGATGCAGAAAAGGGTGAGCTAAATATGGGACTGTAAACCTGGAAAAAGTTTTATGTAGACACTGAGACATAGAGTAATATTTTAATAATGGGTTTATCAGGCCATATGTAGTGCAGCAATAATATAACTAATCGTACCTGGGAAAGATCCTGGTTAGCATACTGGGACCTCCCTAAACAGGTTGGTAAAATATGTGCCCATGATCCAACTGGCTGAGACTGTGAGTTTATGACAGCATGAGGACTCTATTGGGGATACACATGTCTCAGTCTGTTGGTTTCTTGGTTTCTGTTTTTCTCTCTCATGGAAGAAATAAATAATAAACTTAAAAATGGAGAGATAGAAGGAGCAACAGAGAGACCCGGTAATCCCGGAGAAGGATGAACAAGGAGGGCCAAGCCAAGCCACTCACCTTGACTCATTAGGAGGGTCCTCCACTCAGCCTTCTGTGAGGAAGGAGGGGCGCTCCAGCCGTCAAGAACTAATACCTGGTTTCTGCAATTCCAGAGCTAGAAGGAGCAATAGGGAGACCATTCAATCCCAGAGATAAAAGGTAGAAGCTTCTGCTCTATGTGTGCTAATGCTGTTCTGCCTCTGAGCCATCTAAGACCAACAGGAAGGTCCAAGTCAAGCTGTTCAACTTGAGCTCATCAGCAGAGACCCCTTCTCAGCCTGCTATGGGGGAGGAAGGGATCTCCAGCCGGTGCTGTCCAAAGTGGTCTAGCATCTTACATTCTACCTGTCAGCTCATCCTCCATACACATTGGGGGCAGTTAGGTTTGGGTATGTAAGAACTAAACACCAGAATTATAGGAGACTCTGGGAGAATTCTTCCCCTCTGAACATCGGAACCCAAAACTTTTACTGTGGATTCCACATTCCTACCCACAGTAGAGAAGGAAAATTGGCACAGAGCTTAAGGATATCATAGAGAAGTACTGGGGTACACAGCTACAGAAACATACTCTAAAGAAATAGAAAGAAGTGAGTGTATCACCAGATGACTTAAATTCAAAGCAGAGCCCCAGAAATGGGTGAAAATCAGGAAGTATCTCCCTCTTGAAGGATAACTCCTCACCAATAATGGATAAAACACAAGATATTGTACAAATGGCAGAAAAGTCATGAAGAATATACCTGGTAGCAAAACTCAATGAGATGGAAGACAAAAAAGACAACCAATTCCAGGAGATGAGAAAATCCTTCCATGAATCTAGGAGATATAAACAGATACACTATAAGAAACAGCAAACAGAATTTCTGGATATAAAAATATGATGTATGAATTTTTAAAAAAAATCCCTCAAAAGAATCAACAGCAGATTAGACCACACAAAGGAAAGAATCTCTGACCTTGAAAATAAAACCTTTGATTTAGCCCAAGCAAGCACAAAGAAGAGAAGAATAATTTAAAAATGAGGACACTACACAGGAAATATTAGACACTATTAAACTGCCGGAAAGCTGAATAAAAAGTATCTCAGAAGGTGAAGAGACAGAATATGGCATATAAAACATCTTTCATAATATGTTAGCTGAGGATGTTCCAAATTTAGAGAGGCATGAAGACATCCAAATCCGGGATGGACAAAGGACACCAAATATATATATAACACAAGAAGATCCTCTATAAGACATATCATACCAAATTGATAAAAATCAAAGATGAAGACGATATTCTAAAAATGGCAAAAGAGAAACACCAAGTTACTTACAAAATTTACTCCATTAGACTAATATTATGCCTCTCAAGTGAAACAATGCAGTCAAGGAATGAGTGTGAAGACATATTTAAGACTCTGAAAGAAAAACAATTTCAGCCGAGGGTACTATACCCAGCAAGATTGTTCTTCTACTGGGAAGGAAAAATGAAATTATTCCCAAATAAACAAATGTTGAAATAATTCACCAAAATGAAAATGGCTTTTTAAGGAAATATTAATTAATTAATTAATTAATTAATTTCTATATACATTCAATCACATTGTTTAGCTTACAAAGTGAACATTTCAATATGTGAACATTTCTCCCCAGTCCAGTTGATCAAAATATCTTCAACAGATAACACCACACCTCCCCATCCCGTCAATGCTCTGCCTCTGTATCCGTCTACACCAGGAAAGCTAAAGGGAAACAAATAGAAGTGAGAGAACACAAAGAAAACTAGAAAAAAATGGATAAGTCCATAAATATTTATAACATTGAATATTGGGACTAAATGCAGATTTAGCTCTTTACAGGATTAAATGCAAATATATCAATTATTTGATAGCTGTCTCCACAGGCTTCAATTTATATTTATTATAACCATCACTCATTGTATAAAAATAAATAATAGAGGAAAAATCCAAACTGTTAAAATTATTTTAAATAAATTTTTTAAAGTCTAAAATAAAGAACATTGTAAAGCCTATAAAATATTGAAATACTGACTATCATGTCTTCACTTTTAAATATCGTTTTTCAATTTTATTTCAATATTGCTTTTTCAAGGCTTACTTCTTTATGCACAGTAAAGTACTATGGTCATACAAGAACCCACATTATGTGAGTAAAAGTGTTCTTTTTCTATCTCTTCCTTATGAGCTATTGTTATGTACAATTTTACCTATCACTAACTGGAACAATTTACTGATGCAGATTTTTTTCAAATTATAAACTCTTACCTCCCACAGTCCCTACACAGAACTTACAAATTCTTCTTTCATTGACTATGTTAAGATTATCTCTGTTAATTTATGAGATCATTTGTTGCCTGATATTTTTTTTCTTTTTAAAGAGATTTTTTCTATATGGCATGTGCATCCACCAGAGAGACAGAGAGGCAGAAAGTGAGAAATCACATCCCAGGAGGAATGGCCATGCCACAATCCCTTCTCCTCTATTCTTCTCTTAGGATTTTGGACACACATGTGCATGTACCTGGCATGAGTTTCAAGTCATCAGGTCTGGAACTTCAAGCACGTTCGACCATGTGGGAATCCAGCCACCTTAATGACCATACCACCTGTTGGCCCCATTGCCTGATTTTTAATCAACATGTTTTTCTTTAGAACTGTATCTCACAATAAAGAATATCATTTACAACTCAGTAAACACTTGCAAAATAATGACTAGAGCGGGTTTGAATGTTCACAAATAATATATTAATATAATGTTAAATGTTTAGTCTTGCTTGGAATTGAACTTTATGTAAGAATTATGATGCTAAACACATATATCATTCTGTTCCTTGTTTCTTTAAGCCAGAATTATATTTTGAACATTCAGGTATATCACTGGCTATAGCTGTGGTTCATTAAAATATTTTATTGCTCAGCTGTAAATGAATGTGAGTATGACACAATTTCTTTATCCATCAACTATTGGTAGACTATTGGGTCATACTCAGATTTTGCTATCATGAACACTGATGGCTATTATGAACCTTCTTGTATGTGTCCTTTGGCAGAACAATGGGTTAAAGTTCATGGAAAATGCATACTATGAAAAACTGTGCACGGATTCTGAAACGTTTTTTTCCACTAAAATAAACTTGTACTTTAATTCCATTTTCCACAGACATTTTGAAGTTCTCTTGTACATCTTGAGAGAAATGCCTGGGAGTGTTGCTGGGTCATAAGTTCAAATGTTCAACTTCACTAGATAGTGTCAAACTTTTATTCCAAGTAAATTTACGGTTTGAAATTTCTCATTCCTTAATGTAGCTATCAACATTTGATGTTGTCAGACATTTTCATTTTCACCAAATTGGTATGTTCAAATAGCATTTCTTCACAGTTGATTTTTTTACATTTTTTAATCAGGTTTTTGTCTGAGTGTGCATTCGCTAGAGAGATAGAAAAATAGAGACAGTGAGAAGGCAGTGATAAATCATCCCCCCAGGGGGTGCAGTCACACCGCAATCTCTTCTCCTTCATTCTCCTCCAAGGATTTTGCACACACACACACATACACACACACACACACACACACACATCCGACATGATTTTGAAGCCACCAGGTCCAGGACTTGAACCATAGTTGGCCATGTGGGAGTCCAGTGATGTATTTGCTGTGCCTTCTGTGGGCCCCTTTGCAGTTGATTTACATTATACCAATCACTAATAAGTTTGAGCATGTTTTATAGTTCCATAGACCAGCTATGTTTCTATTCCTGTGAAATGTCTAGTTATATTTTCTCTGCGTTTTTTTTCTCTTTTTTTTGTAGAGGTTTTTGCTATAGGGAATGTGTGCCTGCCAGAAAGACAGAGACAGAGAGATAGAAAGCGAGAAATCATCCCCCAGGGGAGATGGCCACACTGCAATCCCTTTTCCTCCATTCTCCTCTCGGTATCTTGGGCACACATGCACATGCACTTGGCATGAGTTTAAGCGACTGGGTCCAGGACTTGAGTAGTGGTCGACTACAAGGGAGTCCAGTGACATAGCCATTACACTAACTGCTGGTCCTATCTGCATTTTTCTAGTGGATTGATTAAATTTTTCTAATTGGTTTGTAGGTGTTATTTTCAATGTTATAGTAATCATTATAAAGTAATTATTATAATGTAATATCAATATTTTCAGACTATGTCTTGTATTTTAAACTTAATGTGCCTTTTATTTTACTTTACTCTTTTCTTATTTTTTCCATTCAATCATTATATCTTTATAAAATAGAAAATGAATTATCCCAGTATGAATATACTGTGTGTTAGTCCAGTCAAAGATATTACCATAGACATTGTCATCAGATAATTTTTCATCTTTGTTTCTGTTAAATGATTTGCTTTTTATTCTTCCCCTTGATTCCTTCTGTCCCACACACCTCCACATACTGTATCTGGTATCCACAGCCATATTTGATGCTTTTATACCTTTCCAATATATCCATGTCTACCATAGAATGCAGACATTCAGTGTATATTAACTGGAGACATAAAATGTCTCTCTTTCCTAGTCTTGCTTACTTGGTTTAGCATTAAGTCTTCCATATTTGCCCACTTTCTATAAAATGCCAAGGTCTCTGTTTTTTATAGCTGAGGAGTATTCCATGGTGTATATGTGCCACACTTTTTCAATCCATTCATCTGTTTTTGAACGTTTGGGTTGATTCCAAGTCTTAAGAATTGTGAATAATGTTGCAATTAATGTAGATGTGCAAGTGATTTTTCCAACTGAATGTATTTCAATTCTTTGGGTAGATACCCTGGAGTAGAGCCAGATTAGATGGTAGTTCTATTTGTAGGTCTGAATACTTCTTATGACATTTCTATGAGTTCTTTTGTGCTGTCTATGATTGAGGAAGAATTGTTCTGTTCCCTAGAGAATGAGATAGTCCTTTGTTTTCCTATATTTCTTGCACCTTTGTTCAGGTTTCTGGTAATCTGATAAATTACACAATTTTTCCTACTTTTTGGTGTTGATTCTGCAGTGTCAGAGGAAAGAAGAGCTTTGCTTCTCAAGCATGTTCTTTTTAGTTTTTCCACATTATTTATTATTTGTTTTTTGCATATACTTTCAATCATATTGTTTGGCTTACAATGAGACCATTTCAATATGTGCACATTTATCCCCAGACCTGTTGATCAAAATATCTTTAACAGATAACACCACACCTCCCCATCCCATCAATGCTCTACCTCTGTATCCCTTCTCCAAATGTCCTTCCGTTAGGCCCCACTCCTCCAAGTACACCTTGTCTGACATTCACACCCATCTCTTGTGTTTGTTCAACCTTTAGTCAATCAGTTTCAGTCATAGAATGCAGACGTACAGTATATATTAAGTGGGGACATACAATGTCTCTCCTTCATAGCCTGGCTTGCCTCACTCAGCAGTACATCTTCCATATTCTTCCACTTTCTGTTAAAAGCCAGGGTTCTGTTGGTTTTTATGACTGAGTCCTTGTCTTCCAATCAGAGAACAGTGGATGTAGTCAGCTTCAGGTACCATTTCCATTCCCAGTCTCTCTGGACCAGAAATTAGCTGGGGCAAAGCTGAAAAGATTCAACTGGAGAAGGAAGTAGGAGTTGTGCAGCATGCTCAACAAACTATGAGATCTCAAAATACACCTGGACAGGCAGAAGGCAGTGAGAGGACTGAAGAAGGGTCCCTTTGCACTCAGTCTGTCTCACTTACTGCTACTCGTCCCTGTACCATGGTGAAGACTTGAGGGATTAATCTCTAATGTGTCTTTGATAAGGAGATTTGTTTTCATATTTTAATGTAGTCAAACTTATCAATATTTTCCTTTATATTTTGACACTTGGGTTCTGGTTAAAAAGCCCTTCTCCACCTCACAGTCACATAGATATTCTCCTATATTTATAAACATTTTATAATAATGTTATATAAAGTGACATGCTCAAATAGCATCACCTGGGAATTTCTTAATAATGTAGATTTTTGAGTCCCACCTCAGACCTACTCAAGCAGAATTTCTTTATATGAGGCCTAAAAATTTGTGTGTGTGTGTGTGTGTGTGTGTGTGTGTGTGAGTTTTGATTTTCCTGAGGATATGTGTGCTTGCCAGAGAGAGGAAAAGTGAAAAATGCACTTCCCCTCCTCCACGGGGATGATAACACCACAATACCTTTTCCTTCATTTCTCCTTCCTTTGAGGATTTTGGAATACACACACACACACACACACACACACACACACACACACACACACACACACACACACACACGCACACACACACACCTGCCATATTTTTCAATCTGAGACTCAAACTGCAGTTGGCCATGTGGGATATATAGCTGTCTTAAATACCAGAACATGATGGGCTGGTGTCAAAAATCTGTGTTTTGATAAGTCCTCTAGGTGATTGTGGTGACCACTAAAGTTTGACAGAAGCATTTATCATTTTGGCTTTCACATTTGTTTTTGTATGTAGTGATAAGTAGAAATAATTTCATTTTTATACGGATAGTATATTTACCCAGCATCATGTATTGAATAATATATCTTTACCTACATTCTGCCATACTTTGTTACATAAATCATGTTTTTATACATAAGTTTTTTTTGGAAATTCCAGAGATCAATTTTGAGATGATTGATTTAAACAAAATTGAGTTCCTATCCATTAACATGGTTTATATCTCTCCATTTATTTGGGCTTTTGAATTTTATGATATCGGTCTTTTGTAGTTTTCCAGCATACTAACCCATACACATTTTGTTAAATTTATATGTCAATATTTAAATTTAAGTGGTACTTTAAGTCGTACTGCTTATTAAATTTCTATTTCCAATTGTTTGAAGTTAGTTTATAAAAATACAGTTGAGTATTGTATGTTGAGCTTTTTGTCTAAGGCCTTACCAAACTCATTTATTAGTTTCAGACTTTTGTAGATTAATAGGATTTTCTAAGTAGACAATCACATCATATGAAAATAGAGTTATATTGCTTTCTTTCTAATTTATGTAGCTTGTGACTATAGTGTTATTCATGGCATTTCTTTGATATTTCTTTATACACTTAGAGCTATTTATGGTATTTATTTAATGTCTGTAGGGACTCTATTGATCTTCTCTCTTTTATTTTTGCTATTGGTAGTCTGTGTTTTTCCTTCTTCTTTTTTGATTACTTTGACTTGAAGCATTATTAATCAATTTTATTGATTTTTTTATCCTGTTTTGATTGTCACTGTATTTTTCTATTTTTTTTCGGTTTTGAATGTTTAGTTTATGCTTTTTTTAAAAAATATATTTACTTCATTCTTCTTCTTTCAGATTTCATTTGGTTCTCTTTTTCCAGTTTCTTAAGGTGTGTACTTAGAATGTGAATTTTAGATCTATTTTTTCTAATTGAATATAAACTTTACACAGTATACACTTCCAGAACACAAGGCACTACATGAACTGCATGTGGAAAGCTTTGACACATCATATTTTATTTAAGCAAATTTGAAATATTTTCTAATTTCACTTAAGATTTCTTCCTTGAATCATCTATTTTCATTTCAAAATATTTGAGCATTTATCTTATATTTTGTATATTTATTTCTCATTTTGTCCTATTAAGGTAGGGAACATACTTTGTACTATTTCAACTCTTAGCTCTCTGAGATGATGCAACATAATTCTAGATATTTTCTTCAGAACCATATTCTAGGTCACTAATTCTTTCTTCATCTTCATTGAATATGGATGTTAGACACATATACTATTTAATACACTTATAGAACCCAAAGAGGTTTTTTTGTCTATTTTAATTATTTTTTTCTCATATCCAGAAGTTTTTTTACAGTTTTTCAAGTATGCTTAGACAGTCAAGTTTTTTTCTTCACTCATATTTTCAATCTTTTTATTTATTTATTTATATACATGTAACATGGTTATTTCTTTTTGTTTTCCAGTATCAGACGAATACAGTTATCGGTTTTACTTTGTAGTCTATTTCATTTTTCCTACTAGTTCTAACTCATGCTGAGATTTATGATTTGGGGGCAGAGTTCTGATTATTTTATTGCAGCTTTATTTGTTAGACTTACCTAAGAGAATTTATTTTTGCCTTTGTCACTCAGCTGTGGGCATTGCCAACATAGTAACCCATTAAATTAAATTGTCTGTTTGAGGATTTTGAACCATACAAGTAGTTGGATTTGGATTTCAACTCACATGAGGGTTTCTTTGTAAATTTGAATTCTTTCAAGGAGAAATTTTTTTATACTTACTTAATACCAAGTTTGAGGTAGACGATTTCCTTTCTATCACATTCTCTTTGACGTATTTCTATTTTAACCTTTTACTGAATGTAAACTTTATGGGCCTCAGTTTTATGTATGAGTTCTTTTGTTAGACATCCAATCTTGGGAAAGCTGTAGACTTCATTTTACATTCCTCATTTCATACAGCTGTTGTTGCCTAAGTCAAGTTCTCCTCATTATCAGTGAAAGAATATCAAACAACAACATAAAATGGAATTTAGCTTTAGTTCTTTCTGCTGCACGGGATTTCTTATTTTACTTCCCATCTAACTTCTGTGGCTTCTTTCCTTTTATGGCACTTCTATGACATTTGTAAAGGTCCTTTTCAAATTTTTGTTCAATATAGTAGTTATCTCAATCAAGAGAACTATTCAGAAAATCTAGTCTGTTTGTTATAATTTACTTTAAAATAATTTGGGGTAGGAGTGGCCAGCCAGTGATGTGGTGGTTAAAGACACATGGAGAAGTATGTGGTTTGAGTCCAGGACCCATGGCTTAAAAAATACACCAGTCATGTGTGTATACATGCCCAAAATCCCAGAAGGAGATTAGAGGAGAAGGCATTGCAATATGATCATCCCCTCGGGGAGGGGGGGTCCTTTCTCACTTTCCCTCTCTCTCTTTCCCACTCTGTCCCTCTCTGGTCAAATCTAAAAAATAATAAATAAATAAAATTAAATCGAGTAATTCTTTAAACTTTAATACTTATATTCTTCATTATTTTTCTTCTATTGCTTTTTAAAATATGTGTCAATGAGAATACTAGTATTTACCTTAGTGGGCTTTATATGAATTAAATTCCCTAGCATACTGCCTAGTGTATCATTACATAATTACTACCTACTGTATCATAGGCTTCAAAAAGTAGTGATTGAATATGAGTACATTTATTTTAGACTATAGATAGTCTTTGTGAGCTCTGAGTGGTGTCAAATGGAAATGGACTCACCTCACAGGTCTAGTGCTTATTATCTGTCATTCCTTAGGCAATTAATATAAACACTCTTAGCCTCAGTTTCCTAACTTATTAAATGAGAATAATGATAACATTATCATTGCCTTCTGGAATATGTGAGATAATATACATAAAGTTCCTAATATTATTAGATGTTCCAGAAATGTTTGCTGTTATTATTAACAGATACAGCCTCTGACAACCTATAAGAGTGTATAATTAGTTCCATGCTTTAAGGTTTTTTTATAGCCACCACTTGCTAATCCTTATCAGAGAAAAATAACTATAAATAATAGAAAATAATGAGTGATATAAAAATATCTTGTCTTAAAATACAGCCAGACATGAATGTTTTCCAAATTTTCCTCCGTTTGTTTTCTGTTCCTGCTGTTAGCAGTGTAGCAGCCTGGGAGAGGGAGTAAAGAGAGGCTTTTAAAGCAATTGTATGTAGTCAGGACAGTTAGGGACAAGGCAAGAGAAGGAGAACAGTGAAAATGACACATACAATATGTGAAGAATGCTCAGACCTCCTGACTCCATTAATATATGTCATTTTATAGCATACACCTAATTTCACAGCAATCTTGTCCAGATTTTAATAGTAAATAATTTTCATTTCCACTATGGTGTATTTCCCAAGATACAGACTGTGGCGTGTGATGGAGGTGCAAGGAAGAATGTAAAATATAATAAAGTTCATGCATTTGCCCTTTCTACAGTATCTTCTAGCTTCTCAAAAGTGACCCCACTTGCAATTGGCTGAAGGACCTGTGCAATGGAAGAAGGTCAGGGAGGTGGTAACACAAGCTGTGGAGGGAAATCTACCAGTATTTGAGAAATGAAGCATAAATAAGAGAGATCTGTCAATCAATGTTTCTGGATTTTTACTTTCCATTTAATAACCAGCAGAAACTAACAAAACACTCCTGAGTTCAGTTTAGTAGATGAGCTGTAAATCTTGTCTCTTCCACACTTGAGGGCAGAAAGAATGCTAGTCAAACAACTGTGACTACAGCTTGAAATAAAAATGTGGCCAGATAAGTTTCTTTTAAAAGGACAACCATTTCCAGAAAACAAGAAAGCACAACAGAACAGAAATGGAAAAAATAGACAAATGCATTTATAAGAACATAATCAAAACTAAGCAGCCTCTCATAGTTTTCTTTGTAAAAGAGATAGAGTATGTGAGACAAGGGACTCATTATCCTGCTTCTAGCCAGTAATTCATAAAAAACGGAAACTGGGAATGGGGTGGTGCTGCCTAGAGAATTGTAAGTCAGAGACATGCCCATTAGTTAGTACCACTTACTGTTTACATAATAGGAAGCCATTTGAACGATTCCCAGTATGCCTTAGAAGCCCTTCCACAACCCACATACTAAATGCATAATTGACCACAATGGATTTTTCTTCTGTTTACATATGCTTTGCATTTCAGACATTCAAACTGGGAATGCTGAAAGACTTCTCAGAGAAAGGTGCTTCATCTTCAGGTAAAAAGGGAAAACAACAATAGAAGGGACAATGTAACTTTTTAAGCCTTGCAGTTACTTCAGTACAATTGGGATGATCCTGGGTTTTTGCCAGAAGAAAGACCACTATGAACTCAATTTTCTAAAGATAAATTGTTGAAATACTGTGCATAGGTCTTCTTTATCAATTATTTTGTTATAAATTCAGAAAAATCTATATCAGTAATAGAAAATATACATAATGCTTATTGTATTCAATGAGTATTTATATATACCATTTGTGTGTGTGTATGTGTGTATTTAAGATGTAGCTCATAATAGACCTTTAAGATAGGTGCTAAACTGAAGATAAGCTATTTAACATCTTCAAAATCACATAGTAAGAAAATAGAAGACTTTTAATTTAAATGCGAATCTGACTGACTTAAAATTTCATCTGCCTCTCCAATATGGCTGCCGCAAACATCAGTGTTTTTTACATTAGTGACTGTTGACAATACTTTGTCAGCATTTGTGTGGTTAAAAGATCTTATACTTGCACAGCATACTAGTTGGTGGAAATGGCTTCCTTTCTCCTCTATCCTCTTTTCTGACAGCTCATCTGAGTGGCTCACATACTCCTCTCAGTAATCCAGGCTTCAGTTAGCCCAGCGAATAAGTTTCTATTGAGAACCAAGAAGGATTTTATACACTGTCTCCATTTTTTCCCCCTCAGATAGGTTGTCACAAATACAGCTCTTCTAATGTGTTACTATAAAAATTCAGGGACAGGGAACCAGCAGTTAGCGTAATGGCTATGTCACTGGACTCCCACGTAGTCGACCGCGGTTCGTATCCCGGACCCGGTGGCTTGAAACTCATGCCGGGCGCGTGTGCGTGCGTGCCCAAGATCCCGAGAGGAGAATGGAGGAGAAGGGATTGTGGCATGACCATCCCCCCTGGGGGTGATTTCTCGCTTTCTGTCTCTATGTCTCTCTCTGTCTGTCTGGCGAGCACACGCGCCCTACAGTGAAAAATCTCTCCAAAAAAAAAAAAATTCAGGGACAAAGATGATGACTGTCTACATGTACTTCCAATTGAGCAGGGAACGAGTATACTGGATGCATAAATTTGCCTCGTTAATGATCAAATCTGTTCCCACATGGGGAACGCTGATCTGATCTAATTTTATGCCTTATATATAATTATTCTATATTGTCATTCTCATTTTATATATAAGACTGTAAGCTCTTTGAGAGCACGGACCATATCTTATATTTTTTGTCTGTGTTCCCTCTTCTAACTAATGGCATAGTGTTGGAATATAAGTAAGTATTTATTAAGGACTTGACTTAGTTGATTAAAAAAGATAAGATGGAAATACTATACCAGTTGGCTTTTATTGGAAGGAACCACTCCAAAATTTAATGGCTTAAATCAGCAATCACTGATTTAGTTCAAATTCAGTATGTTGACAAATGAGGACGGGCTCTGCTGAGCAGTTCTTCTGATATCTGCTGTACTTAATTATGTGTATATAATCAGCAGTCATTCAGCTAGGCAGCTCTGCTTTTGGGGGATTGTTGACTGTCAGGTTGGGTAATGAGGGTACAATAGGGGTAACCAAGCTATGTTTCTCATTATTCACCAGACAGGCCTGGTAAAACTCCAAAAGTGAAAATAGAAGTATGCAAGATTTCTTGAAGCCTAGAATCATAATAGATTCAGCATTGTTTCTGCCATATTCTATTAGCCAAAGAAAATCTGAAGGACAGATCAAATACCAGCAGTGTCTGATATTCATATCTTTATGGAAAAGCTGAAAACTTTTGCAATCACAAATATTTTATGCGAAGTATTTTTTAAACTAATTCAAATTAACCCTGCTTAGAGGTGTCAAATAACTTGCCCAAAGTCATACAAGTTAGTGACTAAAATCTCTTAAAATCAGAATACAATGTTTTTCTTACTACTTAAGATGGTCTCAAAATTAAAGATTGAGAGTAAGAAACTATATTGTAGTCAACTATTTCAATGTATAATTAAAAAAATACTCCTTTGACTATCATAACTTAAAACATTTATGATTTGTCTCCATGACTTTAAATATCATTCTAGTTCATTCTGTTTATTTCTTTTTTGTTTGTTTGTTTTGTTTTTATTTATTTGTCGGAGAGTACATACACTTACTTGAGAAAAACAGAGAAAGGAAAATTGAGAAACACTCCCTATGGGATATGGTCAACCATAATTCCTTCTTCTTCACTTATCGCCTTTATTCAGGATCTTGGGTATACATGCACGCATTTGTGGTGTGGTTTTTCAAACTGTTGAGTTTGGGACTCAAACTTCATGGCCAGCCATGTGGAATCTAGTGTCTTAATTACCATGCCATGGACTGCCCATATTCTGTTTCTAATAATGGAAAATATTGAAACTATGTCATTGATAGGAATAGAAGGTAATTAATCTAATGATTTGGTGGTCTAAAATCCAGGGGCTGTAACTGATGTGGCATTCTTGCTGGTGAATCACATGACAAAACAGGTCAGAGAAAAGGTGCAAGTGTTTTTGTCCATGTGACTGTGCTCTAGTCTCATCCCCTCTCCTTACAAACTCACCATGAGTCAATCTGGGGACTCTGCCAAAATGACCTTAATTTCTTCTAAAGGCCCTATCTTTCAACACCATTGTCAGATTATGTTTTTACTTTCTTACTCTTGTCAAAACCAGGTAACACGTGAATTTTGGGTAAATGGATTCAAATCATTCCAGATATATTTATATAGTTTTTCATAACTTGGTTCTTGGAATTATATAGAATTAGTCCACAGTTTGGCTCCCCATGTGCTAGTTTTTGGCAGATAACTGGCATTTTTGAGTCTCAACATCCCCATCAGTTAAATGGAAACTGTAGTAACACCTCCTATATAATTATGTTATGATAATTATACTAATGAATATAGTGTTGTTCTTGGTATAGAGTGTGGAATTCAGAACTTGGTTCTTGGAATTATATAGAATTAGTCCACAGTTTGGCTCCCCATGTGCTAGTTTTTGGCAGATAACTGGCATTTTTGAGTCTCAACATCCCCATCAGTTAAATGGAAACTGTAGTAACACCTCCTATATAATTATGTTATGATAATTATACTAATGAATATAGTGTTGTTCTTGGTATAGAGTGTGGAATATACACAATAAATAAATACACAAATATATATTATATATCCTTATGTGTGTATTATATATATATTTACACATGTATATATAAATACTATGTGTATGTGTGTGTGTATGTGTGTAGATAGATAGATAGATAGATAATTTGCTTAAGCAACATCTTCCAAGCAGTATATGCTAATGACTTTTTAATACATCAGAGAACCAGATGATCTATAGAATGAGAAAAAATATTAAAGATAGAAAAACTGCTGGAAAAATAATAACATTAGCCTTTGCCTTACCTTTTCAATAGATCTAGCACTATCACATAACTTCCCCTGCTAGAGATAGATTGTGAAAAAGAATGCCAAAGGAAATGAAAGTTTTATTTAAATATCTATATTTTCTACATCATGTCCAGAAAAATGCCCTCAGGCTGAAACTTTGACATTTGGAGAAAGCTGCCTTGTTGAATAAATGTACATGCCATTACCTTGAAAGGAGGTCTCTATCTTTGGAGTGTGCTCTAACTTTAGAATTGCTTCTATTGGAAGGGTATATACACTAAGAAATTCTGTTGATGACTGCTTCATTTGTAAGTGAATTATTTTTGGATTATTGAAATGTTATGGCTGTGTAAATGAATTTTGTGTTAAAATTTAAAGGAGAAGTAAATATTTTAGGTAAATATTTGAAACAGAATTTGAAGACTTAGAAATATAAAAAGTTATAAAAATGTATCCCTTTTTAGAGAAGACATTTCACACTGTGTTAATGTATTAGTCTTATCTTCATACAGTGTCTCAGTGAGAAATAACCCAGTCTGCCAGTGTCAACATTGTCTCTTGGTGCTATAATTTGTAAGTAAGTTTTTCTACCCTTTTATGGTGATAATCATGCCTATTAAAAGTTTTGACTATACTACGACATATTATATCTTGTGAATAAGGAGCTGGATTCCATATGACTGACTATAGTTTAAATCCTGGCTATAGTAGCATAAAAAAAAAAAATGCCAGGCATATGCCCAAAATCCTGATGGGAAGAAGAACTGGAGGAAAAAGTTTTGCAGTATTTCCATGTCCCATTGAGGATTTCTTCATCTCTCTTTCTTTCTCTCTCTCTCTCTTTCTCTACCGAGCACATGAATCCTCTGGCAATAAAAACAAATGCCTTATTAAGGCCTCAGATCATAATGCTTGCTAAAATTATCTCCAATAGTTGTGGCATCCAGTTAAACTCTCAGGTTATAGTTAATAAGAATTGTTTTAGTAAACCCTTAAACTTCCTCTCACCAAGAGCCTAGTACAGCAGAAGAAATTCACAAGCACATTTTTTTTGAGTGATATTTTTGCTATAGGGAATGTATGCTCACCAGAGAGACAGAGACAGAAAGACACAAAGTGAGAAATCCTCAGGGGGGATGACCACACCACAGTCCCTTCTCCAATCTCCTCTCGGGATTTTGGGTATGCGTACACACATACCTGGCATGAGTTTTAAGCTGCCGGGTCTGAGACCCAAATCTGGTCAACTATGTGAGAGTTTAGTAACATAACCATTAAGCCATATGCTAGTCCCCACAAGCACATTTTAAATCTATAAGAATATTGCTCTAGGTCCAGTCATGGTGGCATAGGAAGTAGGGCACCACTGTGCAATGCTGGAGCCATATTGGAAAGGCTTATGTTAAATTTCTGTATCAATCTGAACACACCAGGCAAGCCTGGGAGTTCCTGGAATCCTGGCTGGCTGAGAGACTATGGGTAGGATAATGACATGGCAAGACTGTGTCGGGGGTACCTTGTCTCGCTCTCCATTGAAATAAACTTTAAAAAGTATATTTTTCTAGACATGTTTTAATAAAGAGAAACATTCTACTACACTTCAAAAAGAACAACATCAAAATACAACTGAAGGTAGCCTAGTAATAAAACACACCACTCTGTGAGGATGACCCATATGGGAAGTTCTGGGTTTGTATCAAGACCTCTCAGAACATACAAAGTTAGCTGAAGCTGGGGATAGATTGTAGCATAAGAACCTGTGGGGTGTTATCTCTCTGCTTTTTTCTTTCACTCTTGCTCATGGAAGAAATAAATAAATCAACTGAAATTAAAACAAGAAAAAATGATCTTATATGTATATATATAAATTCTTGGGAAGAGGAGAGGACCCTGAGTTTTTAACCTTAGACATGCAAATAAATGTCTCTCCTTAGGAAGGGAAAATATGACAATTGTCTCAGAATTGGCAAGTCGTGGATGGCTCTAAGTCTCTTCCAGTTTTTAAATGTAAAGACATACGTTTGGGGAGATAGATTTCTTACTATCTATTCAGTCATCCTTTAAATTACATGGTATATACCTTTAATCCGAGTCCCAGTAAATATTTTCCCTAAAAATTCTCTGCTGAAACATAAAAACATTTTCTTTAGTCTCACAGATACTCTAATGCCCATATTTATTGGTGAGATCCTACAAATTTAACTGACATTTCAATGGCCTCATTATTTAGAAGTGAAAGGAATGGATGTTTAATAAAGGTTATTCTGATTTCGAAGTTCATGCCATTATGCTACATTGGGTTAACAAACTTCTATAAAATGTTTAAACAAGTATTAACTGGAATATGAGTCATCCATGCTCAGGTTTTATTAGAAAGTCAAAATGCTTTCATCTTAGCTAGCAAACACTTAAAAATCAGCTGCAAAGCCAAAATTGATGGTAGGAAAAGAGCTTTGAAGTGTGTTTATTGAAGGAAGGACTAAAGGGAGTGGAACAAAGAAAGGGAACGACAATTAGAAAAGTGCGAAAATAATTACCCAAATATGGCTTTGGATATATGAGATTTCATAAAAATGCAAGTGTACTTCCATTATTTATTTATTTATTATAGAGAGGTTTTTTTTTTTTTTTTTTTTTTTTTTTTTTTTTTTGCTATAGGGCATGTACATTCACCAGAAAGAGAGTCAGAAAGAGAGAAATCACTCTGTGTGGGGGGAGGGCAGGGGGGAAATGACCTTGCTGCATTCCTTCTCCATTCTCCTCTTGGGATCTCAGGCACTCACCCGCACCCACTCACTGGGACTTGAACCACAGTATATTATGTGGGAGTCTAGCAAAGTAACCATTATGCCATCTGCTAATCCCAAAATGTAAAGATGCTTCTACCTAGCAAAGTTTGCCCATTTGACCACTTTACAGTGGAACACCACACCAGTAAAAAGTACCGTTGCCATGTTCTCTGAGTTGCTAAAAACCTGGTGTAATGAAAGTATTCATGGATAAGTTTCTTTCAAAAGCATAATTTAAATGATAGTATAGAGCAAAATAACCATTTATCAGCAAATATATAGAATAGGTCATTGATTTCCACCATTTTTTTTTATTATATTATATTACCTAACACTCATTCCCTGAGCATCATCACAACACACTAAATGTAGTTTCCCATCTAGGATAAACTGCATAGTGTCTTAATCAAGCATGTTATCACCAATA